>NC_090651.1:84572998-84750498 GCF_040937935.1 Hyperolius riggenbachi
GGAGTAGTGCTCTTGAGGTCTCCCAGTGTTCATCAAACACAACAACCAACAGCCCTTCCGTGTGCAGCGCTACGGTTCAGTTGTCTGTGTCGGAGATGTTTGAGCGCAAGAGGAAATTGCTAGCAAATGACCCCCGGGCCGTGGCAGTAACAGCCAGCATAGCCAAGCTTCTGGCCTGCGAAATGCTGCCATATCGAGTGGTGGAGACAAACAGCTTCAAGGGCATGATGTCAGTGGCCATCCCACGTTACGTGGTTCCCAGCCGCTACCACTTTGCACGCTCTGCAGTGCCTGAGTTGCATGAGCACGTGGTCAGCAAAATAACCCGAAGCTTGAAGAATGCCGTTGCCTGCAAGGTTCACCTCACCATTGACACCTGGACGAGTGCGTTCGGCCAGGGTCGATACATCTCCCTTACCGCGCACTGGGTGAACCTTGTGGAGCCTGGCAGCGATTCCTCACCTGCTACGGCGCGGGTGTTGCCCACGCCGCAAACAGCTGCACTGCCGTCCCTCCCACTGGATAACAACAGCAGCACCTACCTCTCTGACTCCTTCTCCTCCAATGCATCTCAAAGCTGTACCTCATCCGGAAACGCTAACCCAGCAGAAGTAGGATCGTGGAAGCAGTGCAGCACAGCTGTTGGCATGCATCAGCAAGCGTTGCTGAAGCTGATCTGCCTTGGGGATAAGCAGCACACAGGGGAGGAAATTTGGAAGGGAATAAAGGAACAGACGGATTTGTGGCTGGCACCGCTGGACCTGAAACCGGGCATGGTTGTGTGTGATAATGGGAGTAATCTCATTCGCGCTTTAAGGTTGGCTAAGCTGACACACATCCCTTGCCTGGCGCACGTGATGAACCTAGTAGTTCAGCGGTTCCTGAGGACATACCCAGGCGTGGCTGATCTTCTGTTGAAGGTGCGTCGTGTGGCCAAACATTGTAGAAATTCCAGTACTGCTTCGGGGGCACTCGCCAAGATGCAGGAGCGCTTCAATCTCCCCCACCATCGCTTGCTGTGTGATGTCCCTACGCGCTGGAATTCTACGCTGCACATGCTAGCCCGCTTTTGTGAGCAGAAGAGTGCAGTGGTCCAGTACATGACGGCGCAGTACCGAGGCTGCCAAGCTTCTGTGGATCTGATTGGGCCAACATGTTGGACCTCTGCCAAGTCCTCCAAAATTTTGAGCAATCCACGTTGCTTGTGAGCAGTGACAACTCTTCAGTCAGCATTACCATACCACTGCTGTGTTTACTGAAGAGGTCAATGTTGAAAATCAAGGAAACAGCTGTCATGATGCAACTGGGGGAATCTGAAGAAGAAAACGATCAGCGTGATGGTACCAACATCAGGCCATCCGCCTCAGGGAACGCTGGCCCCAGCAGCTATGACGAAGAAGAGGAGGAGGAACAGCTGGAGTTGGAGCAGGAATTTCATGCCACCACTGACGAGGGCCAGAGCGGTGCACGTTGGACTTCCACAATTCAGCGCGAATGGTCAGCAGAAGCAGACCAGGAGGAAGGTGATGACTATGATGCATCACAACAACTATGACAACGCTCACAAGAGGATGATGAGGATTCTGGTAGGACTCTGGCACACATGGCTCAATTCATGCTAGACTGCATTGAACGTGACCCACGCATTGTGCGCATTCTGGACAACACCAATTACTGGGTTTATACCCTTCTGGATCCACGGTACAAACACAATGTTCCAAAACTGCTTGAAGAAAGAGTCAGACAGGTCAAAATGGAAGAATACCAGCAGGCCCTTGTGGAGACTTTAGAGAGGAGATTGACATCCTCCCCCTCCTCTAGCCAGTTGTACGCCGACAGACTGACTTCCGCAAACCCAGGACGACCAGGAGGGCAGCAAACAACGCAAGCCGCAACTAGTGCCCAAAAGGGAATGGTATCGGCAGTGTCCTTGGAGTGGGAAAATTTTCTGACACCCATGCAGCAGCAGCCCACTGAACAGCAAGCGTGCAGATCCACCTCCAACACCGATCGCCTGGAGAAGATGGTCAAGGACTACATGTCAGATGACGTAGCTGTGTCGAACAATCCATCTGCACCCTTCAACTATTGGGTATCGAAGCTAGACACCTGGCACGAACTGGCAATGTACGCAATAGAGGTGCTGGCTTGCCCGGCAGCCAGCGTTATGTCGGAACGCTGTTTCAGTGCTGCCGGAGGCATCGTCACAGATCGGCGTATCCGCCTCTCCACAGAAAATGCAGACCGTCTGACTCAAATTAAAATGAATCAATACTGGATTGGAAATGACTACGCAACACTCCAGGACCCCAACCAAGTAACATGACCAATGAACATCTGGGATGGTGTAGCGTTTCCGGTCCCTGTTTATTGAACCTCTCATCTGTATTACATTTATGACTGCATGGCGGCAAAAAGCATTGCTGCTATATCCGCACGCTTTTTGTCCTCATGCAAGGCCTGGGTTGTTGTGTCTCAAAAAGCATGGCCTTCTCCTCCTGCGCCTCCTCCTGTTCCATCACGTCTGCTGCTGCTGGGTTAGCGTTGCCGCGTGGTCCCTGTTTATTGAACCACTTATCTTTATTACATTTATGACTGCATGGCGGTACAAAGCATGCTATCCGCACGCTTCTTGTCCTCATGCAAGGCCTGGGTTGTTGTGTCTCACAAAGCGTGGCCTTCTCCTCCTGCGCCTCCTCCTGTTCCATCACGTCTGCTGCTGCTGGGTTAGCGTTGTCGCGTGGTCCCTGTTTATTGAACCACTTATCTTTATTACATTTATGACTGCATGGCGGTACAAAGCATGCTATCCGCACGCTTCTTGTCCTCATGCAAGGCCTGGGTTGTTGTGTCTCACAAAGCGTGGCCTTCTCCTCCTGCGCCTCCTCCTGTTCCATCACGTCTGCTGCTGCTGGGTTAGCGTTGCCGCGTGGTCCCTGTTTATTGAACCACTTATCTTTATTACATTTATGACTGCATGGCGGTACAAAGCATGCTATCCGCACGCTTCTTGTCCTCATGCAAGGCCTGGGTTGTTGTGTCTCAAAGCGTGGCCTTCTCCTCCTGCGCCTCCTCCTGTTCCATCACGTGTGCTGCTGCTGGTGCTGGGTTAGTGTTACCGGTCCCTTTTCGTGGAACCTCTTCTCTGTATTACATTTATGACTGCATGACGAAAAAAAGCATGTTACCTGTGCAAAGAAACATGACATTTTCCACATTTAAAAGACAGTTTTTCCTTTGAAACTTTACAATCAATTTTCTCAAAAACTATAAGCTCTTTTTCAAATATTTTTTTTCCTCTTGTACCCACTCCCAAGGTGCACATACCCTGCTAATTTGGGGTATGTACCATGTAAGGAAGCTTTACAAAGCACGAAAGTTCGGGTCCCCATTGACTTCCATTATGTTCGGAGTTCGGCGCGAACACCCGAACATCGCGGCGAACTCGAACATCACCCGAACAGGGTGATGTTCTGCACAACCCGAACAGTGGCGAACACTGTTCGCCCAACACTAGGTGTTTAGGGGGTGTGGCGAGGGGTGTGTTGGGGGTGTGGCTAGGGGTGTGGCCTGTGGCCTGATTTCTAATTTTAAAATGTTGGGAGGTATGGAAACACTTTCTATATATTGCTGTATTATGATATGCAGCCCTGCTCTGCCAGTGATGTCACAGCCAAGGGTGTTACGCTATACGGAATTCTCTTCTAAAATCATTTTGGGAGACTGGATATCATTTCTACTATTTTCAGAGCACAGAGAAAGATGTTGGGACCTGTGATACATTTCAGAATATAAGTCACATAACCACTAAGTAAGTAATTAATAAATGAAGATTGTACAAAAAAAGAAATTTTATTCACCACGTTATTTTCACTATAGTTCCTCTTTAAAGCGTGATTACTTTAAACCATGTTGTCCTCAAGTGACTAAAAAAAATGTGCATAGTACTTTACATCTGCATGTTATTGGTGGTTTAATAAACGAACATAAACTTGGTCACAGCGTACAATTGAATTGGGAAATGGCAATGGGATCAATAAATAATTGTCAGTATCTTTTGACTATTGTGATAAAAAATGGTAAAGAAGGACTGAAAAGATCCAGTTAGCAAAAACTAAAATTTGTGCAAAATGTAGAATTAAAATGTCTAAATTTGGAACATCGCTTTTAAATACATAAAAAAAAAATCAAACCATATGGGCACTTAAAAATAAACACAGTATTCTGAATTTGTAATTCTCTTGAGCATACTGTTTAATAACAAACACCAGCTAATGATTTATCATTAGGAGCCAAACGCCGAGTTAAAACACAAACTTGTGTGGGGGAAACAAATGTAAAATAAAAAAATTGGAAAAACAAAAACGCAAGCTATGCTTGGATGTCGCAGAACAGAGACAAACAAATCACAAGCATTTCACTGAATCTTCTGTTGTGCCAACAGATTATTTTGCGGACATTGGCTCTGGCCAGCAGCATCTCTGAGGCTTTGTTCACATTTAAAATCGCCAGTGATTTTTGATTTTTTAGCGTTTTTCCCCCCTCCCGGCGCTGTGTGCTACGATTTTGCGATAAACGCTTTTTCAAAGCGCTATTGCAGAGCGACTTATTTTTTCACTTCAGGAAGAGAACTCTTTGATCCTAATGCCTAACACTAACCTCCCCTCATAATACCTAGCACTAACCTCCCTTTAAATGCTTAACACTAACCCTCCCTCCTAATGCCTATCACTAACCTCTCCTCCTACCTACATCGATTATCTGGCGATTGTGTTTGCGCTTTTAAGAATAAATACATTGGGCCTGATTCACAAAGCGGTGCTAACAGTTGGCATGCTGGTGAAAAGCCCTAGGTGTGAACAAGCCCTGACTGTGGCATACTTATTTCCCGCACTGTATTGACGTGTGTCATGTCACCTGCTTTCAGGTTTAGCCGCTGTGTAGGACCTGTGACTCGAGTAAGGACTTCAAAGGAAACTACAGTCAAAATACCCCATCTGTTCCAACATGTTCGCCACATCATAAGAACTTCTATAAACTGTTATAACAATTAAACAGTTGCTGAAACCGTTAATAGACTGTTTTACTTTACGAAGAAACTTACAGTTGGACCAGAAAGACAATTTCTACTACTTCAGTTAATCTGTATCCACTACATGCAGATTGGTTGCAGAATAACTGACTCCAATGAATGTCTATGGGCCTGTTTCCACTAAACGCGATTTTTCTGATGCAGATTTTCCCATAGGCATTCATTGGAGTCAGTTTTTCTGCATCTAATGGAAGTAGTAGTGTAGTGGAAACAGGCCGTTATAGTTTCAGTAGTATGGGCATGGGAGGTTAGAGTTAAGGTCAGTACACACGCTAGATGGATGTGGCCCAAAGGGGATTGGGACTTAGTGTTGGGCGAACAGTGTTCGCCACTGTTCGGGTTCTGCAGAACATCACCCTGTTCGGGTGATGTTCGAGTTCGGCCGAACACCTGACGGTGCTCGGCCAAACCGTTCGGCCATATGGCCGAACTAAGAGCGCATGGCCGAACGTTCCCCGAACGTTCGGCTAGCGCTGTGATTGGCCGAACGGGTCACGTGGTTCGGACCCGAACGCGCTCTGATTGGCCGAACTGTCACGTGGTTCGGGTAAATAAATACCCGAACCACGTCATATCTCCGCCATTTGTCTGTGGGTTTAGCTTTGGGTAGGCAGGCAGGGTAGTTCGCGCTCCAGCCACGCTAGCCAGGGTCCCCCCCAGTCATTGTGTGTCGCTGCTGGGAACAGTAGTACACCGCTCGTTCAGCCACACTATATAGCATTCTGTGTACTGTTCTGTGTCTGCTGGGAACAGTAGTACACCGCTCGTTCAGCCACACTATATAGCATTCTGTGTACTGTTCTGTGTCTGCTGGGAACAGTAGTACACCGCTCGTTCAGCCACACTATATAGCATTCTGTGTACTGTTCTGTGTCTGCTGGGAACAGTAGTACACCGCTCGTTCAGCCACACTATATAGCATTCTGTGTACTGTTCTGTGTCTGCTGGGAACAGTAGTACACCGCTCGTTCAGCCACACTATATAGCATTCTGTGTACTGTTCTGTGTCTGCTGGGAACAGTAGTACACCGCTCGTTCAGCCACACTATATAGCATTCTGTGTACTGTTCTGTGTCTGCTGGGAACAGTAGTACACCGCTCGTTCAGCCACACTATATAGCATTCTGTGTACTGTTCTGTGTCTGCTGGGAACAGTGGTACACCGCTCGTTCAGCCACACTATATAGCATTCTGTGTACTGTTCTGTGTCTGCTGGGAACAGTGGTACACCGCTCGTTCAGCCACACTATATAGCATTCTGTGTACTGTTCTGTGTCTGCTGGGAACAGTAGTACACCGCTCGTTCAGCCAGACTATATACCATTGTTTACTGACACTATATAGCAGACTATATAGCATTGTGTGTACACCGCTCAGCCAGACTATATACCATTGTTTACTGACACTCTGTGTACACCGCTCAGCCAGACTATATACCATTGTTTACTGCCACTCTGATTCTGCTGGGAACAGTAGTACACCGCTCGCTCAGCCAGACTATATACCATTGTTTACTGACACTATATAGCAGACTATATAGCATTGTGTGTACACCGCTCAGCCAGACTATATACCATTGTTTACTGACACTCTGTGTACACCGCTCAGCCAGACTATATACCATTGTTTACTGCCACTCTGATTCTGCTGGGAACAGTAGTACACCGCTCGCTCAGCCAGACTATATACCATTGTTTACTGACACTATATAGCAGACTATATAGCATTGTGTGTACACCGCTCAGCCAGACTATATACCATTGTTTACTGACACTCTGTGTACACCGCTCAGCCAGACTATATACCATTGTTTACTGCCACTCTGATTCTGCTGGGAACAGTAGTACACCGCTCGCTCAGCCAGACTATATACCATTGTTTACTGACACTCTGTGTACACCGCTCAGCCAGACTATATACCATTGTTTACTGCCACTCTGATTCTGCTGGGAACAGTAGTACACCGCTCGCTCAGCCAGACTATATACCATTGTTTACTGCCACTCTGATTCTGCTGGGAACAGTAGTACACCGCTCGCTCAGCCAGACTATATACCATTGTTTACTGACACTATATAGCAGACTATATAGCATTGTGTGTACACCGCTCAGCCAGACTATATACCATTGTTTACTGACACTCTGTGTACACCGCTCAGCCAGACTATATACCATTGTTTACTGCCACTCTGATTCTGCTGGGAACAGTAGTACACCGCTCGCTCAGCCAGACTATATACCATTGTTTACTGACACTATATAGCAGACTATATAGCATTGTGTGTACACCGCTCAGCCAGACTATATACCATTGTTTACTGACACTCTGTGTACACCGCTCAGCCAGACTATATACCATTGTTTACTGCCACTCTGATTCTGCTGGGAACAGTAGTACACCGCTCGCTCAGCCAGACTATATACCATTGTTTACTGACACTATATAGCAGACTATATAGCATTGTGTGTACACCGCTCAGCCAGACTATATACCATTGTTTACTGACACTCTGTGTACACCGCTCAGCCAGACTATATACCATTGTTTACTGCCACTCTGATTCTGCTGGGAACAGTAGTACACCGCTCGCTCAGCCAGACTATATACCATTGTTTACTGACACTCTGTGTACACCGCTCAGCCACACTATATAGCATTGCGTACTCTGCCAGTCAGTGTGTATATTGCTGGGATCAGTAATACTCCACTCACTGTCAACCACTATATGAGCTCAACATGAGTTCCCCAGAGACCTCCGCTGTGAGCAGCACTCCCAACAACAGCAACAGCCAACGCCCCACGCAAGCTATAACATCCACCCCAGCAGCCAGTGGTCAGCAGCAGCCCTCCCCGGAGGAGAACGTTGTGTCCATCAGTCCGTCGCCAGAGCGATTAATGAGGGCTGCCATTGAGGAGATGATGGGGCCTGATGTGGAGGAGGAGGTCTGGCTCAGGCCAGCATCCCAAGTTAATGTTGAGGACGATGAGGGGTCTGTGTCTGGGGATGTTGGGGTGGCAGAGGTGGTGGGTGGGTCAGACTCAGGAGAAGAGTTGTATGATGAGGATGATGATCGGGACCATCTGTATGTGCCTCAGAGTCCGACCCCGGAAAACATGTTGTATCGTGTGTTTAGGTACTAAAATCTGCGATCCCTCCCAGTAGTGTTGGGCGAACAGTGTTTGCCACTGTTCGGGTTCTGCAGAACATCACCCTGTTCGGGGTGACTATATAGCAGACTATATAGCATTGTGTTTAATGCCACTCTGTGTACACGGCTCAGCCACACTATATAGCATTGTGTTTACTTCCACTCTGTGTCTGCTGGGAACAGTAGTACACCGCTCACCCGCCACTGTATAGCATTGTGCTCTGTGTCACTGCTGACAATAGTGGTACACCGCTCACCCACCACTGTATAGCATTTCTGTACTGCCACTGTACTGCTGCCAGTCAGCGTGTACTTTAAGGATAAGTGAAATGAGGAAGAAATCCGGTGAAAGAGGGAGGGGCAAGGGAAGAGGTGTTTCCCCTGACGGTTCACGTACAGGCCACAGGGGAGCACCCAAGAAAACCCACTCAATACTGCCCATGTTGTCCAGGACAACAACCCTCACAGATCCAAAAGAACAGGACCAGATAATTACTTGGATGACCTCTCAAGCGTCCAGCAGTGGGTTAAGCAGCACCAGCACATCACGCACGAGGTCCGAGTCCTCAGCCAGTTAAAGTCTGGGCTTTCTTTGAAGACTGCACTGAGGATGTTACCATGGCGATTTGCAAGGTGTGCAAGACCCGCCTGAGCAGGGGGAAAAGTATTAACAACCTCTCCACCACCAGCATGAGCCGCCACATTCTATCCAAACATCCCACTCTGTGGGCAAACGCGGCAGGACAGGGTACCACCGTACCACCAGCAACACTGCCTCCCTTGGGTTCACCAGACTCACCACCAGACCCGCCTCAGCAGCAGCAGTAGCCCAGCCATTGCGTGGTTCACAACATTCACAAACATCAGACGATGCTGACACTGTCACTTTCCGGACTAGTGCTCTTGAGGTCTCCCAGTGTTCATCAAACACAACAACCAACAGCCCTTCGGTGTGCAGCGCTACGGTTGAGTTGTCTGTCTCTGAGATGTTTGAGCACAAGAGGAAATTGCCAGCAAATGACCCCCGGGCCGTGGCAGTAACAGCCAGCCAGCATAGCCAAGCTTCTGGCCTGCGAAATGCTGCCATATCGAGTGGTGGAGACAAACAGCTTCAAGGGCATGATGTCAGTGGCCATCCCACGTTACGTGGTTCCCAGCCGCTACCACTTTGCGCGCTCTGCAGTGCCTGAGTTGCATGAGCACGTGGTCAGCTAAATAACCCGAAGCTTGAAGAATGCCGTTGCCTGCAAGGTTCACCTCACCACTGACACCTGGACGAGTGCGTTCGGCCAGGGTCGATACATCTCCCTTACCGCGCACTGGGTGAACCTTGTGGAGCCTGGCAGCGATTCCTCACCTGCTACGGCGCGGGTGTTGCCCACGCCGCAAACAGCTGCACCGCCGTCCCTCCCACTGGATAACAACAGCAGCACCTACCTCTCTGACTCCTTCTCCTCCAACGCATCTCAAAGCTGTACCTCATCCGGAAACGCTAACCCAGCACCAGCAGCAGTAGGATCGTGGAAGCAGTGCAGCACAGCTGTTGGCATGCGTCAGCAAGCGTTGCTGAAGCTGATCTGCCTTGGGGATAAGCAGCACACAGGGGAGGAAATTTGGAGGGGAATAAAGGAACAGACGGATTTGTGGCTGGCACCGCTGGACCTGAAACCGGGCATGAAGCTAGACACCTGGCACGAACTGGCAATGTACGCAATAGAGGTGCTGGCTTGCCCGGCAGCCAGCGTTATGTCGGAACGCTGTTTCAGTGCTGCCGGAGGCATCATCACAGATCGGCGTATCCGCCTCTCCACAGAAAATGCAGACCGTCTGACTCAAATTAAAATGAATCAATCCTGGATTGGAAACGACTACGCAACACTCCTGGACCCCAACCAAGTAACATGACCGATGAACATCTGGGATGGTTTAGCGTTTCCGGTCCCTGTTTATTGAACCTCTCATCTGTATTACATTTATGACTGCATGGCGGCAAAAAGCATTGCTGCTATATCCGCACGCTTTTTGTCCTCATGCAAGGCCTGGGTTGTTGTGTCTCACAAAGCGTGGCCTTCTCCTCCTGCGCCTCCTCCTGTTCCATCACGTGTGCTGCTGCTGCTGCTGCTGGGTTACCGTTGCCGGTCCCTGTTTATGGAACCTCTTATCTTTATTACATTTATGACTACATGGCGGTACAAAGCATGCTATCCGCACGCTTTTTGTCCTCATGCAAGGCCTGGGTTGTTGTGTCTCACAAAGCGTGGCCTTCTCCTCCTGCGCCTCCTCCTGTTCCATCACGTGTGCTGCTGCTGCTGCTGCTGCTGCTGGGTTACCGTTGCCGGTCCCTGTTTATGGAACCTCTTATCTTTATTACATTTATGACTACATGGCGGTACAAAGCATGCTATCCGCACGCTTTTTGTCCTCATGCAAGGCCTGGGTTGTTGTGTCTCACAAAGCGTGGCCTTCTCCTCCTGCGCCTCCTCCTGTTCCATCACGTGTGCTGCTGCTGCTGCTGCTGCTGGGTTAGCGTTGCCGCGTGGTCCCTGTTTATTGAACCTCTTATCTTTATTACATTTATGACTACATGGCGGTACAAAGCATGCTATCCGCACGCTTTTTGTCCTCATGCAAGGCCTGGGTTGTTGTGTCTCACAAAGCGTGGCCTTCTCCTCCTGCGCCTCCTCCTGTTCCATCACGTGTGCTGCTGCTGGGTTAGCGTTGCCGCGTGGTCCCTGTTTATTGAACCACTTATCTTTATTACATTTATGACTGCATGGTGGTACAAAGCATGCTATCCGCACGCTTCTTGTCCTCATGCAAGGCCTGGGTTGTTGTGTCTCAAAGCGTGGCCTTCTCCTCCTGCGCCACCCTCCTCCTGTTCCATCACGTGTGCTGCTGCTGGGTTAGCATTACCGGTCCCTTTTCCTGGAACCTCTTATATGTATTACATTTATGACTGCATGCCGACAAAAAGCATGTTACCTGTGCAAAGAAAACAGACATTTCCCGCATTTAAAAGACAGTTTTCCCTTTGAAACTTTAAAATCGATTTTCTCAAAAACTATAAGCTCTTTTTGCTAATTTTTTTTTTCCTCTTGTACCCACTCCCAAGGTGCACATACCCTGTAAATTTGGGGTATGTAGCATGTAAGGAGGCTTTACAAACCACAAAAGTTCGGGTCCCCATTGACTTCCATTATGTTCGGAGTTCGGGTCGAACACCCGAACATCGCGGCCATGTTCGGCCTGTTCGGCCCGAACCCGAACATCTAGATGTTCGCCCAACACTAATTGGGACCTGATTCTTTGGGCAACATCAGTGGACTGAGACTGTATAGACATGTACCAACGACACTCTTGGCCAACAACGCATTTTGTTGCAACGCGAGAGAAGAGTGGAAGGCTGCTGGATGGGGCACACATGGGATAAAACTAATGGCCATCGTTTGATCAAGTTGATATGCCTGGAGGTTGGGAGCTGCTGTATACACAACAGATTTTGGCAGAGGCGGTCGTTATCACCCACCTCAGTTGATTTTGATTTAGTGTGTGTACAGGCCTTTATTTAGGAGGGGAGGTTAGTGTTAGGTATATGGGGTAGGAGGAGAGGTTAGTGATAGTCATTAGGAGGGAGGGAGTTAGTGATAGGAATTAGGAGGGAGGGTTTAGTGATAGAAATTAGGAGGGAGGGTTAGTGTTAAGCATTTAAAGGGAGGTTAGTGCTAGGTATTAGAAGAGGAGGTCAGTGTTAGGCATTAGCATGGGGTTAGTGATAGGTATTAGGAGGGGGTTAGTGTTAGGCATTAGGTGAGAGGTTAGTGTTAGGCATTAGGAGGGGAGGTTAGTGTTAGGTATTAGGAAGGGGGATTAGTGTTAGGTATTAGGAGGGGAGTTGGTGTTAGGCATTAGGAAGGGAGTTAGTGTTAGGTATTAGGAAGGAGGTTAGTGAGGTATTAGGAGGGAGGGTTAGTATTAGGCATTAGGAGGGAGGTTATGTGTTAGGTATTAGGAGGGAGGTTATGTGTTAGGTATTAGGAGGGAGGTTAGTGTTAGGTATTAGGTGGGGAAGTTAGTGTTAGGTATTAGGAAGGGGGATTAGTGTTAGGTATTAGGAGGGAGGTTAGTGTTAGGTATTAGGAGGGAGGTTAGTTTTAGGTATTAGGAGGGAGGTTAGTGTTAGGTATTAGGAGGGAGGTTAGTGTTAGGTATTAGGAGGGAGGTTAGTGTTAGGTATTAGGCGGGAGGGTTAGTATTAGGTATTAGGCGGGAGGGTTAGTGTTAGGCATTAGGAGGGAGGTTTGTGAGGTATTAGGAGGGAGGTTAGTGTTAGGCATTAGGAGGGAGAGTTGTGTGATAATAGGATTCCGGGTAAGTCTATAATATGGGTAATGTTACATTACCGCCATTTTAACTATTGGCATCATCCAATGGCCAATTCAATGGGCTACGCCGATATACATACTCCCTGTAGTTGAGGAGGGATGGCGTAACTTATGGAAAAAAGAAAGTAAGATATCTGTGCGAGCAATAAAGAGTAGGGAAACAAGTTTATTGAATGTTATGCCAGGCTGTAATTCCAATTGCATTCCATAGTACATTTACATTAAACATGAAAGACATATTTGTAAATCTAGCAGAAAGTAAAAATACTGACCACAGGCAATATAGTCTCCATTCGATGCTAAACCAACAAAATTCTTCTCATTGATGTGACCTTTGAAGGAGCGCAGGCAATGCGGTCTGGAAACGTTCCACAGCTTTAGTTGGCTATCTGTCGACCTAAATATTTCAGACACACATTTAGAGTGAGCTGTGAGGCCAAAGCAAAGGAAAAACAGAAAATACTTTACCCAATGTAGGCAACTGCAATGCAAAATCCAACTCCCATCATTCCCTATCCGCAATAAGCACTATACAGACAGGACAATGAGCATGAGCTCAGTCAGGTAAGCACATTACCTCCTAGTGGAGCAGCAGACCTCCTGTGGCACCTCATCTCAGGGAAATACCAATATGTGACAGATCAATTCATCCCCCACAGAGGCTCAGGCATCCCTACAGACATCCAGCTTAATGGGCAACAACCACTGAATGCGTGCAGGCAGCCTAAAGGAGAACCAACACCAAACATAGCTGCTCCATTATTTCTGTGACCAGAGTTATACTTTACATTTTGCCTACAGAGTGCATACGATACTTAAAGATGGATTGAAATCAAATGAAAGAAGAAGTCTAGCAAACAGAAGTAGCATAGCAGTAATAATGTTAAAGGGGTAGTAACATCCATAAATTAATAAAAAATTGCCAAAAAATAGTTAGAGCCCCTAACCCCCGTTCTAAAATATGTCCATATATGTTTCCTTTTTTTTTTTTTTTTAACCTGGTCTGGTGCTTTTTCCTAACTGCAGGAACTGTGCAGAGCCAGTGGGATTGTGTGAAGTTGTTTTTTTTTATTTTTTTGCTACAGTCACAAACTTACCTCAGCATGCAAATAACAGAAAGCTTCCTGTATCAGATAAGATAAGGACACTATGACCAGAAGGTACACTGAATCCCCCCTCTCTTAGCAGCATTTACTGTACTCAATGATGTAAGCCTGTTGTTTAGGTGATGTTTGCTGTGGGAAGGATAGTAAACTGCGGCAGTAGGGAGGGAAAATTAACACTAAGCTGGGCAGTAAAAAAAAAGGCAGGAGTGATGTGACTTTGGCATCACAGCGAAACAGTAAAAATGGAAACCAGCAAAAGTATTATTTTCTTTTTTTCATATCACATTTCTCCTAAATCTGACGGTGAACATTAAAAACAACAGGTAAGCTAAATAAGTAATTTCTTATTGGATGATTTGTTTTTTTCGTCAATATGGCGTTTCATCTTACTTTAAAAGCGAATGCACTCATGTGAGGGGATGCTGGCATGTGAACACAGGTCAGAGTAAACACTTCCACCATTTCAGTAACAAGTGACATAGCTTCCAAAATGAAACAGGTGGAGTTACTGAGCAGTGGCTTGGACAAACGTGAAATAAATGACTCCTTTAATGATCTTTGTTTATTTATTAAAGTGACATTACAGATCATGAACACTGTAGAGACATGCTACTTGGTTACAGCTAAGCAGAATGCACTATTCTATAGAAGAGGGGAGGTAAGACAATGAGCAGAGCATGACTGAACAGGCAACTTGTTTTGCTGGGGGGAAGAACAAAACAAAAACACAACTAATGCGCTTGTTTGTACTGGATATACTCAAATATAAGTCTAGAAATGTAAGCTCGATTCACTTCATAAAAGTATAGGGGTCGACTTATACATGAGTCACGGGCAACACTGAGCACACTGAATTATGTGTGTACTAATAGTGACATTCCCATTTGCAGCAATTTAGCCTGTGGTACGTGATACGTTGAGAAAAAGGAAATGCCAAGAAAACACAGGTCTGTAAGTCCTGGCCACAACAATTAACGAGGAAAGGGGCAGGGGGAAAATACTGGGCTGCAGGAAGGGGAGTGAATAATGGCTGCCCTTGGGGGCTTGGAGGAAGTATTGGCAGCACTTAAGGGAAAGGGGTTAATGGCTGCAATACTGTATGCAGTGCTGTCATTAACACCTCCTGAGCCTCAGGAGCAGCCATTAACTTTGCTGAGTAGACTTATACTTGAGTCAATAAAAAATTAAGAGGGTTGAATATTGGAGTTGACTTATACACAAGGTCAACTTGTATTGGAGTATATACGGTACTTAGTGATCAACTGTGCCTGATTGCCTTGCATTTTGTTTCTTGGCTGGGGAAGCCAGTCAGTGTCAGGAATCTTGCATGTGGGGCAGCCTCCCTGACGCCTCGCAGAGAGATCTGGAGAGTCAAATCATCTCGCTTCAACGCATTATTCTCCTTCTCACCCGTTCTGCTGTAAAGCCTGCTACACACTTTCAATTATGATTGGCCAATCATTGACCATTTTATCACCTCCATGTAGTACAGTAGAATCCCTTTATAGTAAACTCCAAGGGAGCAGGAAAAGTAGTTTACTATATCAGAAGTTTACTCTATCAGAATGGGTCTTACGTTGTATATTTATACAGACGCATTTGCTGGGACCTGGGGACTGAGTTTACTATATCCAGAGGATTGCTATATCAGAGTTTACTATAACAAGATTCTACTCTCCGAGAGTTTACCTACACAATTTGCTCATAGTATTCAAGATCTGTTGACCCTCATACTATATGGAGGTGGTAAAATTGATCAGTGATTGGCCAATCCTAATTGAAAGTGTGTCCCAGGCTTAAGTCGCTCTGTTGTGTGCCGTCATTCCTCCTTATCCCTCCACAGCAACAGAACACATTGCCAGTGACTCATTGTCAGTGACTCATTGAACTTTCACCAGAGGGTCTGAGCCCCAATTCCTGTGAGTAACAATATTCCCATGAATGTGTGTGTATGGTAGGGCTGTGGAGTCGGGGACAAAAATTCTTCTGCTCCAACCCACACTCCTCAGTCTATGAAACCACCGACTCCGACTCCAGGTACCCAAAATTGTTCCAACACCACAGCCCTGGTGTATGTGACTTAAAGTAGAATTAAACTAAACTACCTCTGTGCTCCAAATGATTAGCCATGATAACCTTGATGGTTAAAAATAAATGAGTAAATCTGTACAATTTATAGAAATCCTAAAAAAAACCTCTGAAGTTTAACTTGGTTTCACTTTTTCAGGAGGCACTGAAGCCTCAGTGTTTACTATATGTGGATCTACCTGGGCAGGGCTCTCCTGCAGTCTATTCACAGTTGCTGAAAAGAACTGATTAGGCAGGTTGATCTGCCTAAACAAATTTCTTTATCAACTATATGTGGAATAAAGACTGTTCATTGTTTGCTATGCAAGAGTTTGGGTCCGCTATAAGCCTTTCAGCGATAAGAATGCAATCTTGTCTTGCGCTTAACTTTTGTTGACACAAAGTACTTCAGGCTGTTCTGTGCCTAGTGCTCACATCACACAATCAAAACCATTCCCGTGCAGGCCAAAAACGGGCAGCAGGAATTTACCGTCTAGGAGCAATAGCCGTGGAAGCACACATCAGTACATGTGCCTTGCTACAAGAAGCAGACAGCACCCCTTTCATCTGAAGTATGCATTAAAGCAAAGGTTTTCTTAGAAGCCATTAGTGAGAGTGCTCATGGCAGATGCTGCCCCTTATCCTAGGCTCACATTTGGCCTTACACAATAGCCTTTTACTGAGGTACAGCAAATAGGAGTCACTGACATCTGTGGGCTTTTAATATTCAGAAAGGGAACATTTGTTTAAACTGTGTTTTCCCCTGGACCTTTCCAGTGCAGGTGTAATTAGAGTTGCAGAGAATATAATACGAATCTTCTAAGGATACGGCTCTGACACAAAGTGTGTAGACCTTTTACAGTTTGCCTACAGAAACCTGACAACCTGTGGGGAGCAGAGACAATCACACGTCACATGATCAATAGGGCATTTGTCAGAGTGAAGCCAGCCATGTGTACTAATTCTATAATAAGATTCGCTTCATTGCTTGTGCCTCTAATCTCAAGACTGGTAAAACCTTAGCTGTGCCCTCTCTACTAGTATACTGTGAGATTCATTACAGACTTCAGGTGGAACAGTCTCGGATCAGTGAATAATGGCGCACAGCGCCTATGCATAAAAATGGCGCCGCATTAAAAAGGTATGCTTATCGCTATTTATCGTTAGTACTGCATAATAATGGCGCACAGGGAAAAAAGAAGAAAAACGGCACACACTAACGTTATTTATCAATAGTGGCACACACTAACGTTATTTATCAATAGTGCCGTTCATTTGCCAAACAGCAGACGTTATTGCCCACAGTAACGTTATTTATCAATAGCGCCCTACATAAGCCAAACTGCAGTCGTTATTTAACTGCAAAACGGTGAATGGATTTAATGTAGCACTGTCAAGGTTAGGGTTAGGCACCACTGGGGGGGTCTTAGGGTTAGGCACCATCAGGGGGTCTTAGGGTTAGGCACCACCAGGGGGGTGGTTAGGGTTAGGCACCACCAGGGGGGTGGCTAGGGTTAGGCACCACCAGGGGGGTCTTAGGGTTAGGCACCACCAGGGGGGTGGTTAGGGTTAGGCACCACCAGGGGGGTGGTTAGGGTTAGGCACCACCAAGGGAGTCTTAGGGTTAGGCACCACCAGGGGGGTCTTAGGGTTAGGCACCACCAGGGGGGTGGTTAGGGTTAGGCACCACCAGGGAGGGTTTAGGGGTTAGGGATAGGTACAGAGAGGGTTCTGTGTGTTAGCGCTAAATAACGATAAGGCTTTAACGCTTAATAACAATAAGGCTTTAACGTTAAATAACAATAAGGCTTTAACGTTAAATAGCGATAAGCGGCAAACGGATTAGCAGCAACACCGTGCGCCATTATTCTCAGACACCATTTTCAGATGGATCCGAACAGTCTGACTGCTTGAAGATCCTTCATACAGAAGATCTTAACAGGCATGTTTAATATGGAGTGTGAGCAGGGGTCTAGTCCTGGGAAAAAAATTGTATTGTGAAAGGGCACCTTTACAACTTTTATTCTCAATCAGACTGATTGGGAATAAAAGCTGTAAAGGTGCCCTTTCACAATACAAATTTTAGTGAAAAATTGTATATTCGATCGGATTCTTTACATTCACGGGTGTCGAACTCAAATACAAAGTGGGCCAAAATTGAGCTCTTAGACCAAGTCGCGGGCCGACCTCAGTGTCTAGTGGCAACCTCTAGCAGCACGGTGGTGTAGTGGTTAGCACTCTCGCCTTGCAATGCTGGGTCCCCGGCCAGGTTTGAAACCCAGCCAGGTGAACATCTGCAAGGAGTTTGTATGTTCTCTCCTTGTCTGTGTGGGTTTCCTCCGGGTACTCCGGTTTCCTCCCACATGCCAAAAACATATAGATAAGTTAATTGGTTCCTCCCTGAAAAAAAAATTGGCCCTAGACTACAATACATGCACAATACATACATACATAGACATATGACTATGGTAGGGACTAGATTGTGAGCCCCTCAGAGGGACAGTTAATTGACAAGACAATATACTCTGTACAGCGCTGCAGAAGTTGTCGGCGGCGCTATATAAATACTAAATAATAATAATAACCTGATTCCCTTATAAAGTTCACTGGTGTCTAATAGCCCCCCTCCGCCATCTGTACAGTTCCTTGATGTTTAGTGGTCCTCCCTCCCTCATCTATTCAATTCCCTGATGTTTAGTCATCCTCCCTCCCCTATACAGTTTCCTGGTGTCTAGTGGCCCCCTCCTTCCCCTATACGGTTTCCTCCCACATGCCAAAAACATATAGATAAGTTAATTGGTTCCCCCCTGAAAAAAAAAAATTGGCCCTAGACTACAATACATGCACAATACATACATACATAGACATATGACTATGGTAGGGACTACATTGTGAGCCCCTCAGAGGGACAGTTAATTGACAAGACAATATACTCTGTACAGCGCTGCAGAAGTTGTCGGCGGCGCTATATAAATACTAAATAATAATAATAACCTGATTCCCTTATAAAGTTCACTGGTGTCTAATAGCCCCCCTCCACCGCCTGTACAGTTCCTTGATGTTTAGTGGTCCTCCCTCCCTCATCTATTCAATTCCCTGATGTTTAGTCATCCTCCCTCCCCTATACAGTTTCCTGGTGTCTAGTGGCCCCCTCCTTCCCCTATACAGTTCCCTTGTGTCTAGTGGCCCCCTTCCCTTTCCTATACAGTTCCCTGATATCTAGTGCTGTCCTCCCTCCCCATATGGCTTCCCTAGTGATCTAGGGCTTACCCTCCAATATAGCTTCTCTGGTACTCTAGACTTGGCCAAACATTTTGTGTCGAGGGCCGGGTCAACATACCTCAGACTGCTGGGGGGCCGGAGTATACATAAAATAATGTAGAAGTCTTTGCGGGCCAGATAGCGAAGCCTACCCAGGTGACAACCTGCAGTCCAATTGGACAGCAGTGTCGACTGATGTGGAATGTGATTGGAAACCAGCGAATGACTGCTTCCTGGCTTCCAATGTGGATGGGTGGTGCCAGCACTGCTATTCTATATGCGGACCACCAATATTTAAAGATGTAGCTGACTGCATCTATAAGTAATACATTTTGTGTGGGGGGGCCGGTAAAAAAGCCTCAGGGGGCCATACTCGGCCCGCGGGCCTTTGTTTGAGGACAACTGGTCTATAATCTTCCGTACATCACCACAGATTTTTTTACATCCAAAGTCCAGAAAGTCGGCTTTTAAGTGATCGATATACTTTTTGTTGGGAACTCTATGCAGACTGCAGAGCACACATAGAGGCACGCATAGCATGTATTATTTTTTACCCCATGTTCCGCTTTTACTTTGTACAGAGCCACAGAATATGTTGGCACTTTATAAATCAATAATAATATTATCTACAGTATTTCAAAAAAACTTAGTTCACCTTTCACATTTTTGTAAAAATTAAGTTCACCTTGCTCTCATTAGACCACAGAACATAACTCCAGTGATCCATGTCCTTAGTCTGCTTGTGTTTAGCAAACTGCTTGCAAGCTTTCTTGTGCATCATCTTTAGAAGAGGCTTCCTTCTGGGACAACAGCCAGTTTGATGCAGTGTGGTGTATGGTCTAAGCACTGACCACCTGACCCCCCACCCCTTCAACAATGCTGCCAGCACTCACATGTTTATTTGCAAAAGAAAACCTCTGGATATTATGCTGAGCATGTGCATTCAACATCTCTGGTTGACCATGATGAGTCCTGTTCTGAGTGGAACCTGTCCTGTTTAACTGCTGTATGATCTTGGCTACTGTGCAGCAGCTCAGCTTCAGGGTGTTGGCGAACTTCATATAGCCTAGGACAAATTTGTGTAGAGCAACTACCGTATTTTCCGCCAAAAAAATGGGGAGAAAAAGTCCCTGCGTCTTATACGGCAAAGGCAGGGAATCCCCGACTTCCGGACACTCACCAATGCGAACCACCGCCATGTCGGGGATTCCCTGCCTGTGTGCATCCTCCTGTTTCCTCCTTCTGCCTCTTTTGTAACCCCCGGCCATGTCACCTGCCGTGTCTTAAGTGCCCGCTATGGTCCTTCTGCCTCCCGCATGTGTCCGGCTTCCTCTAGTCCTGGCTTCTAATGACGCGTCATTATGGCGCGTCATTAGAAGCCGGCACTAGAGGAAGCCGCACACAGAAGCCGGAGGTCTGCAGTCCACGCGGGCATGATGGAAGAGGTAAACAGCTGCCGCTAAACACCCGGGGGGGGGGCAGACCACACAAGGGGAGGGGGCGGAAACACCCAGGGGGACATACAACACAGGGGGAGGTAGCGGAAACACGCGGGGGGGGGGGGGGGCGCGGACACATGCGGGAGGCAGAAGGACCATAGCGGGCACTTAAGACACGGCAGGTGGCATGGTGGGGGGTTACAAAAGGACCATGGGGGAGATAAAACAATACATAGAAGTGACAGGTGGACCGTGGGGGAGACAGAAGGGACAGGAGTAGACATGATGGTGGTGACAGGAGGACCATGGGGGAGATGGAAGAGACCGGAGGAGACATGGTGGGGTGACGGGAATATGCATGGGGGTGACAGGAGGACCATGGGGGGCACATGAGAGACGGGAGGAGACATGGTGGGGGAGACAGGAATACACATGGGGGTGACAGGAGGACCATATGAGGCACATAAGAGACGGGAGGAGACATGGTGGGGGTGACAGGAGGACACATGGGGGAGACATGGGGACACAGGACACATGGGGCAGACATGGAGGATACATGGGGGACACAGGAGGCTACCATTTGAGGGATAACATGTACAAGGCGCTCCGGGAATATGGACGCACCAGGTTTAGTATTATAATTTTTTTCCCTGGTTTTTGCCCTCTAAACCTAGGTGCGTCTTATATTCCAAAGCGTCTTATACAGCGCCAAATACGGTATTCTTGTTTTAAGATCCTCAGAAAGTTCTCTGACATTAGCTGCCATATGGAACTTCCATCACAGCATTTGGCTTATTTTTTGTAGGATAAAAGTGAGTGAGTGAGTGAGTGAGTGAGTGAGTGAGTGAGTGAAGTGTGTGTTTGTGTGCTTCTGCTAGTATGAGTTTGGACTACCCTGTTGGATTGAAATCCAGAATAGGTAACTATGGTGAATTCACTTTCTTGATTGCAATAGCACATAGGAGACCTGTTTGACAGTGCTGGAGGTACAGGGTGGGAAATGGGGATCGCTTTAGCATTAATAACTGAAGAAATACCATGCTTTGACTAGTCATATCCTTCAATCTAAGTGGTGGGCGGTAAGAATACTGGTTACATATAGGTGAATCTAATGAGATGGGCTGTTTTAGTTCTTTGGGTGAGACAGAGGAATATGAGTTTCATAACTTATACTTACCAGTACTTAAAGGAATACTGTAGGGGGTCCGGGGAAAATGAGTTGAACTTACCCGGGGCTTCTAATGGTCCCCCGCAGACATCCTGTGCCCGCGCAGACATTCACTGATGCCTGAAAACCACTGCGCCTGTGTTGCCGTGTCCTCACTCCCACTGATGTCACCAGGAGTGTACTGCGCAGGCACAGACCATACTGGGCCTGCGCAGTACGCTCCTGGTGACATCAGCGGGAGCGAGGACACAGCAACACAGGCGCAGTGGTTTTCAGACTTTAAAGTCTGAAATTCCAGAAGTGAACCGGAGGCGGGGCCGGAGCATCAGTGAGTGGCTGCGCGGGGGACCATTAGAAACCCCGGGTAAGTTCAACTCATTTTTCCCCTACAGTATTCCTTTAAGATTGGAAGCCTTTGCAGACAAAAGTTTGTTTGTTGAATGTTTATGTTTGCATTACAGCTTTTCTCTTCCTTTCTTCATTTTATGTCATCTTGACTTCATAACCCCATTACAGGTTGGATGTCTTTATATGGACTCTCTTAATTTTGAAGAGCTGATGGCCTTTCTCAGCTATCCCTAGGACTTCAGCTAGATACATGGGTTGAGTAATGAAGGCTGTCACCCCTCAGTACTTCTCTTGCGTTATTTAGGTGGAAGGCCAATCAAGCTCTAAACCTTGCCTTAAAAGTGTTACTTTCAGACGATTCCTGTATATCAGTCAAATCTGATTTTGCATCTTGTGTATGCTACATGTTGTACACTATTGTATGGTCAATATCCATCATGATGTTCAATAAACTTGCTTTAACCAGAAAGGCAGAATAGGCAACACCCTACCCATTTACAGTGGATGCTTCTTAGTGTACGTTTGTAATTTGCAGCTCCTAGTATTAGCTATTTGTAGCCACTTAATATAAAAAATAAAAAATATCCTTCCTAAACGCACTAAAAATTCATATAATTTAAACAGTTTATTCTAATGTCTCCCTGCTTCTTTTCCGATCGTTTTTCTCACTAAGAGTATTTGTACGTTAAGATGCTCCTCATGGTGTTTTGCTTTGTGTCAAGACAGCTAACAAGTTAGTTATGTAACACGACATAATGAAGTCAAGAAGACTGAAAGGAGGATGGTGAGAACAGAGATGTGCTGATAATTGTTACACATACACACTTGATGATTATTTCAGCTGTAAGGTTATAGGCTGCTGCCCTCCAGTTTAAACTACAAACTAACTTGCAGGTCTCCATGGAGATTTCTGCATTTCGCACAGAAGGCAGCTGAAAAGTATTATCTCCATTAATTGCTGATGATGTCTGCAGCGCTAATCAAGGCAATATACTGCTGCTCCCCAGTCAAATATTTTACAGTGCGGTTTGTATGTTAATCAAAATATTCCGCCCCTATTGTACACCGCACTGAAGGACAGAGAGGAGTCTGGGTAATGAAAGTTGTTGTGTGGCTACCCCCTACTTTGTTTGCATACACCTAACATAAAATGATGTCGTATTTACACACGTGTGCTTAAAACATATTTTAAGACATTGACACATCACCTCCAGCTTGTGTGATATAAGGTTTGACTGTCAGCTTATACTGATTGTAATCTAGCAAAGGCGTGTGCCGATTCTAGTAGGAAAAAATCTGATTCAGTATTTCCTTCCCCTCCTTCATGTATACATTGACTTGTTATTGTCCCCAGCCAAATCTGATCAGGTCTTCAGAAAACAGATTAGATGTGACAAGTCACTTATAAATACAAAGAAGGGCAGTGGCATGCCTGTATATTAACCACTTGACCACTGAGGGGTTTTTCCCCTTTAGGATCAAAGCAATTTTCACCTTTCAGTGCTCCTTCCTTTCATTCGCCAATAACTTAATCACTACTAATCACAACAAAATGATCTATATCATTTTTTTTAGACACCAATTAGGCTTTCTTTGGGTGGTACATTATGCTAGGAATCATTTTATTCTAAATGCATTTTAATGGGAATAATCCGAAATTCATTTCTTCTCAGTTTCCAGCCATCATAGTTTTAAAATAAAACATTGTACTGTGGATAAAACTCACACATTTTATTTGCCCATATGTTCGTGTTATTGCAAAGTTTTAAATTTTTCCCTAGAACAATGTATTGAGTCAATCTTTTATTTGGAAATAAAGGTGCATTTTTTCATTTTAGCGTCCATCACTAAATACAAGCCCATAATTAATAATTAATAATAATACACCCCTTTGACATACATATTAAAAAAGTTTAGTCCCTAAGGTAACTATTTATGTATTTTTTATTGTCTTCTTTTATGCAAAAATATGTTTTGGGGTACTATGGGAGAGTATGGGAGGGAAGGAGTTGATTTTAAATGTAAGTGTATTTTTATTAAAATATAGTTATTTAGGTGTATAAAGAATGTTTTAAAAAATGTATTTAGGTGTAATTTTACTATTTGGCCAGAAGATGTTCGCAAATTATTTCCTATTAGCGTTCTATAAGTATGTGAAAAGGAAGTAATGCGTGGACATGTTATTCAGGAAGATACAATGATTAATGCCGGCAACCATTGACGTGGGGACTTAGATTAATGAATGGGAACTGCATTCCCATTCATGCATTTCCTTTCTAAGATGAGCACCTGTGCAGCAGCGTGTGTGGGAGAGAGCGGCAGCCATTCACCGCAACAGACGAATATCTACATCCCTGGGACTTCAGAAGAATTCCTGCAGGAAGTAAAAATACTGCCCCAAAAGCAGCAAGTAGTTAAAACTGGGCTACAATCAGTATCGTACGATAACTGGTTTAGTGCTAAGATTCCCCAGTTCAGAAACATTTTCTATGCCATCATAGTGACATATAGTAGAATGTAGTAAATGATTCAGGATAACCAATTTTATGTTGATTAACCTGGTTTCAACATCTGAAACCCTTCCTTTATCTATATATTGCTGTATATATGCAGGCCTGCCCTACCAGTCAATACGTTTTGTAGGTAAGCGCTCATACTACAAAAAAGTGGTAAAATTGTAGAATCAAGATTGGATGTGTGTATTCGGGCTTTACTCACCATCTGTCCTCTCTACAAGTCACCAACCATCCCTTCCCTACCCAACAGAAGTACTTTTGACTGTTAAATTAAAAAATAAATGTAAAAATTTTATGCAATATTGCAAAACTGGTTATCTGTCACAAAAACATTGCCAAAAAATCATAGCGTGGGTACGGACCTTGAGGTACGTATCCAGTTTTTGACCTGAGGTTTGCCATGTTGCACAAGAGGCTAAGTAGCTGCTAGTCACAGCTAGTAAACTGCTCTACTTTCCCCACAATTCAGTTGCTAACAACTAAGGCATTCTATACAAACTAGTTACTGCAGATCTGGTGTGTTATAGTTGGTATAACATTAGTAATAGCTGCTTTCTATCTCAGTAGCTACACTCTGTCTTGCTATGACAGTGCCCTCAGTTTTCCCACACAACACCATCCTTAGTTTAAAAAAAAAAAGCTTGCTTACGCAGAGAAAAATATCCTCCCCATTCACAAACTTGGCGTATGATACAGCTATCCTATGTCCTTTAACCTCCTTAGCGGTAACCGCGAGTCAGGCTCGGGCTGGGAATCCGCAGCTCAGATCGGTAACACCGAGCTGGATCCATGAGAGGTGTGTAATGTGATCTATAGATCTTAGATAGATCATAAATCTTTTTAATGGTATGCTTTTTAGGGTCTAAAAGCGTGTGGAAAAATTGCACAGCGTTTAGACACTAAAATCTGGAAATAATCATACTGCCAGGCAGGGACGGATCTAGACCAAGTTGCCCCAAGTTGCGCCTGGGGCAAGGTCAGGTTTTGGCACCTAAACTGCCATTCCCCATCCAAATTTTGCCGCCTTTTTAAGAATTACACAAACTGCGCCTGGGGCAAGAGACCCGCTTGCTCCCCCCTAGATCCGTCCCTGCTGCCAGGGAGGCTAAACACCATGATTGGCTGCTTAGTGTTGCGGAGGTCATTATAATGTACACAGTGATCTAGGAAAGAAGACGGCAATGGGTTAAACACGGCACATATGAAATATCAAAGCTCCGTCTTGAAATATGAACCTTCTGTAGGACACAGGTCAGATAACAGCCTCAATGGAATAAAAACACCACAAACACATTGATTTTCAGCAGCATGCATTTATTTTTTATGTAGGATTAGTAAAACAACAAATCAAAATTAGCGTACGTCGGCAATATAAGTTATTGGATAATTTGTTACCAAGAAACGGCCACATAGGCCGTTTAGCGGAGATGGATTGCAGGAATAGGGAAAATGGAGACCAGATTCTTGGATGATGTCCTGTACATTGCAATGATTGGGTTCACAGACCAAATCTCTCCACAGAACAAGGAGCGCTGATCTTATATCTCTCCTTCCTGTGATCAGAGGCGTAGCTAAAAATCATGGAGCCCCAAAGCAAATTTTTGATTGGGGCCCCCCTCCAAAAAAATAAAATGTATAAGGTACCTTTGTGCCTGAGGTAGCAACCAGAGTATAGGTACCTAGAGATGCCCTCCCAGTATTAGGTAGCCCCCAATATAGGTAACCACAGTTTAAGTATCTTAAAAAGAACCCGAGGTGGGTCCTAAGAATCCTATTAGCACACAGTGGCTGGGTCTGCATATAATGCCCAGCCTCTGTTGCTATACTGTCTCCCCTCAGACCCCCCCCCCCCCCCTGCGCTCTGCTGTTCCCCATAAATCAAATGGGAGTCAAAGGGACTTGTGAGTCCAATGCTAGCCCCTAGCAGTCTTATCAGGTCCCTCACTGTTTCTCCGTATCCCTCCAAGCTGACGCTATCCCCTCTAAAAGATCCCCTACCACAGCTGTGGTCCAGGGCTACTGCACATGTGCGGGTGTGTCAACACGCCTCTCTCCATCACGCTCCCATAGACAGGAGCATCCTGTGCTTGCCAAGCTTGTATTTGTAAACAGCGCAAGTGCAGAACGCTCCCGTCTGCGGGAGCGCGGTCGGGAATGGCGCATGAGCAGTGACCCGCAGCCACTGCAGGGGACAGCGGTGCCCTGGAGGTCGGCGGTTCTGCGGCAAGGGGCCTGGTGGAGCTGCTGGGGACTGCAGGAGGATCCAGGTAGGTAGATCTAATGTCTTACCACCTTTTCGCCCCCAACCTTGGATATCCTTTAATGGGTAGCAGGATCCTGCAGCAAATACACTTGCGCTGACAGCTGACAGGTGTCTAGTGCAGGAAACCTATAACTGTTTTCTGTGTAACATTACACAGACTGCAGTCTATTCTTTCCACGTTTCCATTGCAGGCAATATGAATTACAAATCACAGCTATGATCTGCAATGGGAGGGAAGATGCCGGTCAGGGATGTAGAGCATCATGGAACTTCTGCGTTAAAGGGAACTGAGCATCATTTTTAACTCCCAGAGCAGTTCACTAGCAAATAAAAAATGCATGTTAAAAATGCGGTTTATTATTTAACCTGTGGCCGTGGTGGCAGCCCCAGGACCACCTAACGCCGATCGGCGTAAGGTCCTTGGGACTCGCTTTGCAGGAGATCGTGCTCGCAGCTTTGCTCCGCCTACAGCGAAACCACCGTCTAATTACCTTGTACAGCGCTGCGATCCACAGCAGTGCTGTACTGGGGACAGCCGTGTGACACGACTATCCCCCTGGGAGACCTGACAGTGATCGGCTGTCCTAGGCTGAAGCCTATGACAGCCGATCACTCTGATTGGCTGGCGGGGGGAGGGAGGGAGGGGGGAATAAATAGAAACTAAAAAACACAGGGAAATTTATAAAAAAATAAAGACATAAATATTTATAAACAAACAAACAAACAAACATCTGGGGGGGAGGGGAATCAGTTGTGTGCTGAGTTGTGCAGCCCTGCAGCGAGGCCTTAAAGCTGCAGTGGCCTATTTATAAAAAAATGGCCTGGTTTTTAGGTGGGTTTAACACTGTGGTCCTCAAGAGGTTAATACAACTTTTATTTTACCTCATGTTTTTACATTTAAGGGTTAACTGCAGGCAGAATCCTACTTCCGGTATTCCCTCCATCAGTCCACTGGTTCAAAGCACCAGAAGATGGAAGGCAGATAAGAACTGACCTAATTATGCACAAGTTTAGATCAAACAAACCCATTAAGCATTAGGGATGAGACTTCCCTACTATGCTTCAGATAACATTAAGGCTGTACACACGCCTGATTCATTCAAACGACGGGTCGTTAGACCCGCCTGCGGGGCGGCCGTTCTGCCGACAGTTTCCCCGTGTATAAAGTCTGTCGGCAAAGCTGATAAGGCTGGTTTTGACTGATCCCCTCAGCAGATTGGTTAAAACCAGCCTTATCAGCCTGCCGACAGACTGCTCTCCCATCGTTGTTTGAATGAATCAGGCGTGTGTACGCGCCTTTAGTCATACCAGATAAATTTCACACCTAGCCTGGATAACTTCTCAAACATAGCAGCCCTTTCAGCTGTTTGCAACTAGTAGCTTCTAATCCTTATAAGGACCTATACATAGTTACACTGTCATGGGAGGAGGGGAAAATACACTATATTTACAGTGGCAAGATAGTGCACAAGTTTATGGCACCGCCTCTGACGTAGGAGGCCAGGGTTTGGACCAGTACCTCTTCTGTAAGTAGTCACTGGGCAAACCACCCTAACACTGCAGGGTAGCCTATTAAGCACGCCCTTAGAGACTGCAGCTTTCAAGTGCTTTCAGTCTTACAAATGTTACCATTACCTAATTAACGGGTGGGGAGTAGAGAGAGGTGGCCCCTCCTTGGAGAAGGGGGTAAAGTTGGGGGGGGGGGGGAATCAAAGGGCATGGTTTGGGCGGGATAAACTGTAATGTAACTCTGAGGCAGTGGGCCAGAGTTTCCTCCCAAAACACAGATAGGCAAAGTTACTCTAGAGGTAATTGGGCAATGTTTCCCAAACACATAAGAAAGCAGTGTTCCCACAATGATGTGGTGAAATGGGAGATTTGCATCATGGTGGATGTGAATCCATGACATGACTATGTACTCTGTAAAGTGCTGCAGAAGATGCAAGTGCTACATAAATACATAATAATAATAATATGGTAGTACATTAGACTATGACTATGGTGGGATCAGACTGTGAGCTCCGCCAAGGACATGACTACATTCTCTGTAAAGTGCTGCCTTAGATGCCAATGCTATATAAATACATAATATCGTAGGACATTAGACTATGACTATGGTGGGATTAAATTAAAATCTGAAGAAGCTGCTGATGCTACAGTATTAGCATACCATTTAATAATTATGAGACCCCAAAATGCCAAATGCTGCAACAATAACCCCAAAGTAGTAAATGCAGTCTCTATGACCATCCTAATAACTGCAACAACCGTTACCTCTGACACATGAATTGCAATAACCGTTACCTCTGACACATGAAATGCAGCAGAAAATGATTACTTTGACTCCGGAAATGGTAAATGAGGCAAACATTACCTCATGCGGCCACAGAGTCCCACAGCTGGGACACCCGGCGGCCAAAAGTGGGACACAACCTGGGACATATTGCAGCCTGGGACAAGGGACCCGGAACCTGGGACCTGTCCCAGGTAAAATGGGACGTCTAGTCAGGATACCTTAAGGGACCGTAACTAAGGACACAACTCCTTTACTTCAGAGATTTCTAAGCCACATTTCTAACTGCATCAGTCATATTTTTTTCATTTACAGATGAAGTTATTCTTTTGTTTTGCTTCATTGGAATGTACATTGTTCTGTGAAAGCTCAGGCCTTGGAGGCCACATTATGCTATGCTAAATGAATTATTTTCTCAAGTTCCATTTATATTATAATATTCTTTTATTTAAAAAAAAATATTTTGAGTGAAAAAAAAAAGACAACTTTTACTCTAAATACACATGGCATTATCTGTATAAATATTTCTCATATTTTACTATAACTTCTTTCCCAAAGCCAAATTCTAATGCTGCCTCTTTTTTTTATGTCCTTCAAAAGTTTTCAATTGCAAAAGATTATTAACCACTTAAGCTTCAGCTACAGTATATCTACGTCCTCTGTGGCTAACGGCAAGCCACGAGAATGTAGATATGCTTCTTGTAGCTAAAGCACATCTGGGCACAATAGTGCACGCCCCTGGCAATGCTGCTGCACTAACTGATGAAAGGGATTAAATATAGGGAACACATAAACCACACAATGTAACTCCAAGTCAATCACACTTCAGTGAAATCAAACTGTAAATGGAATAGACAACAGGTGAAAATTATAGGCAATTAGCAAGACTGTAATGATCGCTGCTGCAGCAGCTATTACTGGAAGTAGTAGTGCTGCAGCTCAGGCAGTTCTGATCTATTTCCATGCAAGTTGCATAGCTTTGTCTGTCTTTCCCTGCTGTCAGCTTGTGACTGATTATCATTCACCTGTGTGGGAATCTGCATGTCTGCTCCCATTGGATGACCTCAGTATAAAGATCTGCTTCCTGCAGGGTTTCCTTGGGTTTTCATAGCTTCAGCTTAAGCCTGCCTTGCTGTCGCTTTAGCCCCCGATCGTGTTTCTTGTTATAAAGATACTTTGCTGGTCTTTGCATCATATATTGGTTCATTGCCAATATATATGCATACCAGCACGTTTATTATTTTCCTTGTATTTGTGTTACGTTAATACATCAGTGTCGCTGATGTATACGTACACGAACTGTTTATATCCTGTGTGCAGTTAGTCAGCTTTCCAGCACGTTTTGGTAGGTTGCGCGTACCGTGACCACCCGTGCTGAGGTAGTTACCCTGCTTCTGGTTCTGTTTGTGGATTGCGTTCATCCCTGCGAAGAGATAACAAATCCTTCTGAATCCTGTCCTGTTACTGTTTGTGGATTGCGTTCATCTCTGCGAAGAGATAACAAATCCTTCTGAATCCTGTTCTGTTACTGTTTGTGGATTGCGTTCATCTCTGCGAAGAGATAACGAATCCTTCTGAATCCTGTTCTGTTACCGTTTGTGGATTGCGTTCATCTCTGCGAAGAGATAGCGAATCCTTCTGAGTCCTGTTCCCTGTATTACTCCAGTCCTAGTCAGCGTTCCTGCTTATGTCATATATCGGTTCATTGCCGATATATACATATGTTAGTCAGACGTTACAAATAGTTTCATTGATAGCTGTAATTGTAATACGCTAGGAAAACATACTTATTGTATATTTATCTGTGTTACGTTCATCTATCTTAATCCTGCTATTTTCTGACTATCCTGTCCTGTCTTTGTGAGGCACGCCATCGCCGCATCGCATTGGCTGCCTCATTCCAGTCTGTCTGGTTTTGGACGCTTGCTGTCGCTAAGTAGCCGCTAGCTAGCAAGCGTTCATTCTGTCTACCTGTCCTGATCTCCTCAGTTCTGGTTTATGCGCTCAGCGCTACTTTGCGCTGAGACGTTATAACGAAAGCATTGTTTGTGGCTGTCAGATCTGCACCGGCTCTGTGCGCCACAATCTCCTATTGGAGTCAGTCCTCCCCTCCACTATACTAGGGATAGCCTGTTTCCTTGTGCTAGTGTGTGTACCTCCTCCACGCCAGCTCATGCGTTGCATGCTGACTGTGGAGAATACACCACCAAGCCTAACATTATGAAAACCCCATTAACAATCCCCATTGTGGGGGGATTCCCAGAAAGTATGACACTGTTAATTATGGCTCCTGTTCCTTTAAGAAATTTGAAGAACTTAGCTCTGAAACAGAAAATGAGTTTTTCTCTGAATGTGCCAGGTTCCTGACCAATCCTGATCTCCAAGCGACTCCTGTTTCAACCTGGGCACTCCAACTAAGTTATATTTTGTTTAAAGGGGAATTATTCCAGTGGGCATTTGATGTTCTCAATCATTCCGATTTGAAAGATAGACCGCTGGAATTTCTAGCGTTTGTGATCCATAACTGGTTGCGCATAGATCCATTGCCTTTTCCTCTTAATGAACTCCTGGCAGCAGGCCAATCAGCTGCTCCTTCAATTGCTTGCAAGAATGAGCAGCAAGCAGAAAGTGTTACTGATAATTTTCCTGCAGCTTTGAATAAATCACCAAAAACCGCAAGGTCAAAGGCAAAACGCAAACGTTCTAAGAAACGTGTCCAATCTGCAGAATCGTTATCTTTAGCGACTGAGACCTATAATGAGATTCTGCCATTAACAGATAATGAAATGCAATTGTCTTTCAGGGGAGTTAAATGGACTTATGAAACTACTAATGAACTTTCCTCCCTGGCTAGGGAAAATAAAGATTTTTGTTTAAAAGAATTATCTGAGTATGATTATGATGAGATATTACAGAGTATTGAACAAATCAACTTATTTGTGAACCAAGGGAAGTTTGCATACACTACAGTTCAACACTTGCTACAGGTATTGGAGATTCTTAAGAATAAGGAATCTGCCAATCACCTGCTAATTAACCCTATACATGTGCCTGCCACAATCATATCTGCAAACCATGATCTGCCTGTTAAGTATGCTTGGAATCCTCCATTTGAGAAAGGAGAGATGGAAGCTCTGGTCAATGAATGGAAGAATGATTCAAGTTCATTTTGTCAATTTTACAGTGCAAAAAGTGAATTGGTATTGAATGCATGCATTAAGTCTGCCTATAACCTAATAAAAACTGGTGTGTGTGAGTATGACTTTGTGGCTCCATTGATTGATGTGTGGGAACTGATTTTGGATGATTTTTTTGTGACTCCGAATTCGCAAATTTGGCGTTCTGACCCGCCTGCTTCAGCACCTTTGGCTGATTCAGCAGGTGATTCGGAGCTCTTTTTGTGTGAAATTGAAGTTCCTGCAATTCCACCCTGTACCATGGATAACTCAGTGTTACTTCCCAGTAAAACAGAAGCCACTGATACATTCTTAACCTTGCCCTGCGCAAATTTCTCAGCAGAGAATCCAGAGGTCCTGCTGACTTCCGAGTCCAGCCTAGCCAGTACTCATGACTCTTTGTTTAGTGAAACAGACACCAGAAAAATCTTGCCTGTCTCTGCAAACACTTCTGCAGAAATTACCTGCGTTAATAAAGTTCAACTCCTGTCTGATCCAGCAGATGCGCAAACATTGTGTCTTGATCTTCCTGTTTCTACACCTCGCTCTAGTTTCGTGAATAGCTCAGAGCATCTGCTATGTGAACCTGAAATCGCAGAATTATTACCTTGTTCAGAAAATTTTCCAATAAATTTGCCCTGTACCATGAATTGTGCAGTAGATCTCTCCAATGAAACTCAGGTCACAGAATCATTATGCTGTCCAGCAGGTGCTTCCATGGTTTTGCCCTGCAATATGGACTGTTCAGTGATCCTGTCCAGTGAAGCTGTGGTCGCAGAGTCTTATGCTTCACCCAGTATTTTGGATACTTTAAACCCTCTAGCAGAGGAGGCTGAAGCACTGCTTACCTCAGTTGGTGTTGCAGTAATATTCACTTGTCTAGCAGCTGTTTTGGAATTACAGTCTGCTCTAATAAAACTTGATGAATTTCTGCCCAGCAAAGCAGAAGTCATTGAAATATTGTCCTCGTCAGCAAGTGTGTCAGATACCTTGCCCTGTACACAGTCTGATTTAACCAATGTTGTTGAGTCCCTCTCCAGTGTTGTAACAGCCGAGGAACTCCAGCCCTGTCCTCAATGTTTCAGAAGTCTTGCCCTGTAACATGGATAATTCTGATTCTCTGGTCAAAATAATAGAAATCTCAGAATTTCAGTCCGGTCCGATGAGTGTTCCTGAAACCCAGCCCTGTATCCTGAAAGATTCTAGTTCTCTGGCCGCTGTGGCAGAGGTTCCAGAGTCCCCTTCCTGTCCAGGGAATTCCTCAGTTTTGCCTAGTCCAGTGGGGGCTGCTGCAATACTGACTTGTTCTGCAGCGCCTCATGAGCTCCAATCCAGTGTATTAAATGAGTCTCTGTCCAGTCCAGAGGTAGTTGTGGAGTCCCTATCTGGTTCAGTGCATACATCAGAAGATTTGTCCTGTTTTGTTGGTGCCCCTGAATCTGATTTGTTACTGACTTTGCTGGAATCAGCGACATCTAAGTCTGATCCAGCATTCTCGTGTAAAAGTCCAGTGGTTGCGAAGTTTAGTCATGATGATTTTTTTTTGGCCAGTCCTGGTTTTGGTCCTGTCTTGGCTGACCCTGAGGTTCACAGTTCCTTGACATGCCCAGAGGTTTCTCTTGTGCCGGTGTGCCCAGATGTTCTTTGTGTGCCAGAATGCCCAAGTGTGTCTAAGGTGTTAGCGTGCTCTGATGCTTCCTTAGTGGGAACACGTTCTGATGTTGCCAGTCTGCCTGCATGCCCAGAGATGGTTCTGGTCCCTGAAAGCCCTGATATTGATGTTTGTCCTTGTGGCCCTGACTCGGGAATTGCCCTAGGTTCCATAGGGGTTCTTGATAGTTCTCCATGTGAGCCTAAGGGGCGTTCTGACATATGGGGATCTCTTTGGAGCTTCAAGGTGTTCTGGGAGGTCTCTGAGAAAACCTGTCCTGGTACCTTGGACTGGTTCAACAGTGGGTTTTGTGTTGGTAAAGACAGTACCGGTGGGCATTGCAAAGGCTTTGGCGTTTCTGAACGGTTCCTGGAAGGCGGTGGGTATCGCTCAGGGAATTTCGGAGGGCTTTCTTCTGGAAATCATGGTTCTGATGGGTGTCACACTGGGGCTTCTGGTACTGATGGGCGTGGTTCTGTAGGTTCTGGTTCTGATGGGTCCAGTCTTGTGGGGACTGATTCTGGAATTCGGTCTTGCCGGGCTGTCCCGGTCATCATGAATTATCAGTCAGACTGTTTTGTTGGGAATTTCGGTTTTGAAAAGCGTCTGGAATCCGCTTTTAAAGGCGGGGGTACTGTAATGATCGCTGCTGCAGCAGCTATTACTGGAAGTAGTAGTGCTGCAGCTCAGGCAGTTCTGATCTATTTCCATGCAAGTTGCATAGCTTTGTCTGTCTTTCCCTGCTGTCAGCTTGTGACTGATTATCATTCACCTGTGTGGGAATCTGCATGTCTGCTCCCATTGGATGACCTCAGTATAAAGATCTGCTTCCTGCAGGGTTTCCTTGGGTTTTCATAGCTTCAGTGTAAGCCAGTCTTGCTGTCGCTTTAGCCCCCGATCGTGTTTCTTGTTATAAAGATACTTTGCTGGTCTTTGCATCATATATTGGTTCATTGCCAATATATATGCATACCAGCACGTTTATTATTTTCCTTGTATTTGTGTTACGTTAATACATCAGTGTCGCTGATGTATACGTACACGAACTGTTTATATCCTGTGTGCAGTTAGTCAGCTTTCCAGCACGTTTTGGTAGGTTGCGCGTACCGTGACCACCCGTGCTGAGGTAGTTACCCTGCTTCTGGTTCTGTTTGTGGATTGCGTTCATCCCTGCGAAGAGATAACAAATCCTTCTGAATCCTGTCCTGTTACTGTTTGTGGATTGCGTTCATCTCTGCGAAGAGATAACGAATCCTTCTGAATCCTGTTCTGTTACTGTTTGTGGATTGCGTTCATCTCTGCGAAGAGATAACGAATCCTTCTGAATCCTGTTCTGTTACCGTTTGTGGATTGCGTTCATCTCTGCGAAGAGATAGCGAATCCTTCTGAGTCCTGTTCCCTGTATTACTCCAGTCCTAGTCAGCGTTCCTGCTTATGTCATATATCGGTTCATTGCCGATATATACATATGTTAGTCAGACGTTACAAATAGTTTCATTGATAGCTGTAATTGTAATACGCTAGGAAAACATACTTATTGTATATTTATCTGTGTTACGTTCATCTATCTTAATCCTGCTATTTTCTGACTATCCTGTCCTGTCTTTGTGAGGCACGCCATCGCCGCATCGCATTGGCTGCCTCATTCCAGTCTGTCTGGTTTTGGATGCTTGCTGTCGCTAAGTAGCCGCTAGCTAGCAAGCGTTCATTCTGTCTACCTGTCCTGATCTCCTCAGTTCTGGTTTATGCGCTCAGCGCTACTTTGCGCTGAGACGTTATAACGAAAGCATTGTTTGTGGCTGTCAGATCTGCACCGGCTCTGTGCGCCACAATCTCCTATTGGAGTCAGTCCTCCCCTCCACTATACTAGGGATAGCCTGTTTCCTTGTGCTAGTGTGTGTACCTCCTCCACGCCAGCTCATGCGTTGCATGCTGACTGTGGAGAATACACCACCAAGCCTAACAAAGACATCCCCAAATAAAGGAGTGGTTCTGGTTGATGTTTTGGTCACTTTTGAATGCTAGTGGTGCTTTCACTCTAGTAGTAGCAGGGGGCGGGGTCTACAACCCACACAAGTGATTCAGGTAGTGTAGCTCATCTAGGATGGCACATCAGTGCGAGCTGTGGCAAGAAGGTTTGCCGTGCTGTTCAGTGTAGTGTCCAGAGTATGGAGGTGCTACCAAGAGACAGGTCAGTACATCAGGAGACGTGAAGAACAATGTAGGAGGGCAATAACTCAGCAGCAGGACCGCTACCTCCACCTTTGTGCAAGGAGGAACAGGAGACGCTCTGCCAAAGCCCTGCAAAATGACCTCCAGCGGGCCACAAATGTGTATGTATCTGCTCAAACATTTAGAAACAGACTCCATGAGGGTGGTATGTGGGCCAGATGCCCACAGGTGGGAGTTGTGCTTACAGCCCAATACCCTGCAGAAAGTTTGGCAATTGCCAGAAAACACCAAGATTGGCAAATTCACCACTGACACCCTGTATTCTTCACAGATAAAAGCAGGTTCACACTGAGCAAAAGTGACTGGAGATGTCACGGAGAGCATTCTGCTGCTGGCAGCGTTCTGCAGCATGACCGGTTTGGCAGTGAGTCAGTAATAGTACGGGGTGGCATTTCTTTTGGGAGCCACAAAATCCTCCATGTGCTCGCCAGAGGTAGCCTGACTACCATTAGTTACTGAGATGCGATTCTCAGATCCCTTGCAAGACAACATGCTGGTGCGGTTGGCCCTGGGTTCCTCCTAATGCAAGACACTGCTAGACCTCATGTGGCTGGAGTGTGTCAGCAGTTCGTGCAAGACAAAGGCATTAATGCAATGGACTGGCCCACCTGTTCCCCAGACCTGAATCCAATTAAGCACATCTGGGACATCATGTCTCGCTCCATCCACCAATGCCACGTTGCACCACAGACTGTCCAAGGCAATTAGCAAGACATCCCCAAATAAAGGAGTGGTTCTGGTGGATCCAGGTCTGGGAGAAGATCCCTCAAGATACCATCCACCCCCTCATCAGGAGCATGCCCAGGCGTTGTAGGGAGGTCATACAGGCATGTGGAGGTTACACACACTACTGAGCCTCAGTTTGACTTGTTTTAAAGGAGTTCTTTGGTGGGTTAAAAAAACAAAAAACGACACTTACCTGGGGCTTCTATCAGCCCCCTGCAGCTGTCATGTCTCACGCTGTCCTCTCATGATCCTCCGTTCGCTGGTCCCGGTCTAATTACGCGTCTAATTAGACTGCAGCTGCGCGGTCATGGCCATGCCCGTGCTCGCTCCCACACTCGTCATCGGAAGCTTACTGCACAGGAGCAGTAGAAGAAAACTTTGTACTGTGCCTGCGCAATAAGCTCCCGATGACTTACGCAGGAGCAAGCACTATTCGTCTAGTTAGACAAATATTAGAACAGGACCAACGGCGGGGAACCAAGGATCGTAGGAGGACGCCTGGGACATGAGAGCTGCAGGGGGCTGACAGAAGCCCCAGGCAAGTGTTTTTTTTTCAAACCACAAAAAAAAACCTTTAAGGACATTACATCAAAGCTGGATCAGACCGAAGTGTTTTTTTTCCACTTTGATTTTGAGTGCGACTCCTGATCCACACCTCCATAGGTTGATATATTTGATATCCATTGAAAATCTTTGTGTGATTTCGCTGTCAACACATTCAACTATGTAAAAAAAAGTAGTATAAATAAGAATATTTCATTAATTGAGATCTAGGATGTCTTATTTTTGTGTTCCCTTTATTTTTTGAGCATTGTATATTTCTTGACCCAATTAGATTAATTTTCTCCCTAATTTCCCATTAGAAATACTTTTGCTTTTTCTGATTTTAAAGTGAAAAGTACACACTGTAGCAAAGACCCACATTTATTTCAGAATTAAATATCCTCACCATAAATTGCAATAGGAACATAAATTAAGTTTTGTGATAAACAGGAGAAATATCCAAATAAAATTTGAGGTTTTTATTTACAATTGTGCCTTTTATTTTTGGAATTGGAATTGGTAAAAATGGAAAAATAATGTATTTTTTTCTATTACTCCCCTGTTTGTCTCATTTTGTCCTTGGGGAAAAAATACTAGCACTATATTAGAATATATATATATATATATATATATATATATATATATATATATATATATATATATATATATATATATATATATATATATATATATATGTATGTATATGTATATATATATATGTATATATATATATATATATATATATATATATATATATATATATATTTTCCCCTTTAATTTATATATTTAGGTGCCATAAGTACCGATAAGTACCGATAAAATAATTGCTGATTCAACATCAAAACTGCTCTGGTCCATAAGGGGGAAACAAGGTCTAGATGTGAAGTGGACAATAGCCTCAATTTTCTAGTCCACTCTTCAACTGGTTGCTAAGAAACACAACAAACAAATGTTCAAGCCTGACGGCCAGCTCCAGAATTTGTGGCTTTTCACATGTAAAGAAACAGAACCTACTGGATATAACTTCAACAGTAAACATACACAAAACTAAGTCACTTATACCAGGGTTGGATGAACTACTTCCTAGGCTCACATTTTCGAATAAGTAGGGAAGTGACAAATGCACCATATCCTGTGGCGGAACAGTTAAAAATGGCACACAGCGCCGACAGTATAAAAATGGTACCGCATTAATTTACATTATAAAAATGTATTTATCAATTTATAAGTTAAAAAAAGGTGCTACATTAACCTATTTTGGTTCCTGGACGTAGTTTCTACGTCCAGGAACCATGCGCGCTACCGTGCGCTCCCGCGGCCGATCGCGCGCGTGCACGCGCACTCCCGGACGCGGATTCGGTAGCCAGGGAATCAATGTATCGGACTATGGTGCCCGATCACTGATTCCTCTCCCCCACTGAAAAAGCGACAGCTTCTCTCGGAAGCTGCGCCTTTTCTGGCCGTTCCCTCTCCGATGAGTCACTCTAAGCGCGTGTTACGCTTAGAGTGACGTCATGTAAACAAACTCATGGCCGTCATCTTGTGGCCAAAAAGTAATACTACACCTGTAAGAAAAAAAAATACAAATGAACACACATTTACATTATAAATCTATTGTTTACCTCCCACCCTCCCAAAACTACCCAAATAAAATGTTTACTATAAAAAAAAAACCATTACAATAAAAAAAAAAAACATGTAAATATTTACCTAAGGGTCTAAACGTTTTAAATATCAATGTAAAGATGAAATATTTCTATATTTTTTTTATTTTAAACTTGTAAATAGTGATAGATGCAAAATGGAAAAAATGCACCTTTATTTCCAAATAAAATATTGTCACCATACATTGTGATAGGGACATAATTTTAACGGTGTAATAACCGGGACATATGGGCAAATACAATACATGAGTTTTAATTATGGAGGCATGTATTATTTTAAAACTATAATGGCTAAAAACTGAGAAATAATGAATTTTTCCATTTTTTTCTTATTCTTCCTGTTAAAATGCATTTACAGTAAAGTGGCTCTTAGCAAAATGTACCCCCCAAAGAAAGCCTAATTGGTGGCGGAAAAAACAAGATATAGATCAGTGCATTGTGATTAATTTACATTTTTAAACAATATTTATCGTTTTAGGGGTTAAAAAATGAGGCGGTGTTAGGCAGCCGGGGTGGAGGAAGGAGGAATAAGTGGAGGGAGAATTTGTGCAGAGGCATACATTACCTTGTCCCGGTGATTGCTCCTTCACTTCTTCAGTTAGTTTGCTGTAGTCCTACATCCAGCCAATAACCATGTGGCTTCAGTCCCCGCATGGTGATTGGCTGGATGCAGGACACCTGCAAACTAACTAGGAAGTGAAGGAGCAATGACGATCGCTGGGATAAGGTAATGTATGCATATGCACTAGGGCTGCATGATTTTAGGTAAAAATTGAAATTGCGATTTTTATCTCAGCAATTGCGATTTTGATTTTTTTCACGATTTTTTTTCGCTACACTGCATTACATTACATAAAACCCCCTCCCCCTCCCAGTTACAGTAACTAAGCACAACAGTTATATTACATGATATCGCACCAGCCTGGGTGGCAGTAGCTGGGTGCTGTCTGGGGGTCCAGGCTGGTCCAAATGTTCCCAATGAGGTGTGCAGTGGGGCGGCAGCAGCAGCGTGATCCATGGTGGCTCCAAGTGGCAATAGCCGCGGTAATGATCCGCAATGTGGCCCTTTGATCATACCCGGTTACCGGCATTAGCCAAGCAGCAGCGTGATCCCCAGCCGGTGGTTCCAAGTGGGATAGGAGTAGCCGCTGTAATTATCCTCCCCGCTGGCCCTTTCATCTCATTCTTTGATCATGGGAGGCATCAGCGCGATCCCACCGGACACATGCATCTCAGCCGCTATAGCGGCAGAGTCCTCAGGGGCTTCCGTACTTCCTAGTTCACTTGTGTCACCCCATGACCGGCAGCATGTGCTAACAGGCGGTAGGCGGAGCTGTATGCAGCTTCTTCTGCCCAATCAGCAGCAATCTTTTGCATGACAGCTGTGGATCCGCCTCCAGCCTCCCTCTGCATTCAGAATTTAATGCATTCGGGCGGGCAGAGCCGTACGGGTAGGCGAAACCGCGATTCACAAAAAACTGACGATCAGAAGATCGTCTTCTAGTGAATTGCGGTTTCAATTCAAAACCGAGAAACCGTGCACCCCTAATATGCACATATGCTCCCTCCACCTAATCTTAAGGTGGCCATATCAGAAGATTATGGGCTGATTCAACCAAGAGACATATTTACAGTGGGTTGCAAAAGTATTCGGCCCCCTTGAAGTTTTCCACATTTTGTCACATTACTGCCACAAACATGCATCAATTTTATTGGTATTCCACGTGAAAGACCAATACAAAGTGGTGTACATGTGAGAAGTGGATCGAAAATCATACATCATTCCAAACATTTTTTACAAATAAATAACTGCAAAGTGGGGTGTGCGTAATTATTTGGCCCCCTGAGTCAATACTTTGTAGAACCATCTTTTGCTGCAATTACAGCTGCCAGTCTTTTAGGGTCTATGTCTCTACCAGCTTTGCACATCTAGAGACTTAATTCCTTGCCCATTCTTCTTTGCAAAACAGCTCCAGCTCAGTTAGATTAGATGGACAGAGTTTGTGAACAGCAGTTTTCAGATCTTGCCACAGATTCTCGATTGGATTTTGTAACAAACGTTGGTGAGGCAGCCGCGGTGAACAGCGCTACCATGGCAGCTGCCTCCAGCTCCCTGTTTAGCAATGTTTCCGTGCCTCAGGCATCTAGCACGCCGAGGACGGGTCTGTCAGTTGCACATAGGGTTGCTTTGTCGCGTGCACGCGCGCACAGACAGGACCTTTATGCGGGGAGGAGGCGCGTCAGCTGACCGGCCGGTCGACTGACGTCAGAGGAGACGCTCGCCGCTCCTCATTGGCTGATAGGAGGAGGCGTGCCAGAAGGGTCTCCTCTGCTACTTAAGCCTAGCTGAATCACTCACAACTTGTCTGCTGTTGTGAATACTCTATGTTAGCGCTCAGACCCTTAGATAGTTCCGGTGTGCTTTGATCCGGGAGGAAAACGGAGATTTCACACAAGATAGGAATTGTTTGAAAGCCTTAAAGATTTACATTATTGTGTTATTATTTGTGTATGACTCTGGCTCGCTCTGACTATTCTTCTGCACAGTGACACTGTACCTCTGCCCATCTGATCTTGCTGCCGACTCTGCTTTGCTTATAGCTTCCTGTCTCTGCCTCCCGATTTTGTACTGCATCTGTCTGTCTGTTGCCGAACCCGATCTGTCTGACCACTCTACTCTCACCAGAGGGCCTGGTGAGTAGTGTTGGGCGAACAACTAGATGTTCGGGTTCGCGAACGTTCGCCGAACATCGCCGCGATGTTCGGGTGTTCGCGCCGAACTCCGAACATAATGGAAGTCAATGGGGACCCGAACTTTCATGCTTTTTAAAGCTTTCTTACATGCTACATACCCCAAATTTGCAGGGTATGTGCACCTTAGGAGTGGGTACAAGAGGAAAAAAAATATTTGAAAAAGAGCTTATAGTTTTTGAGAAAATTGATTGTAAAGTTTCAAAGGAAAAACTGTCTGTCTTTTAAATGTGGAAAATGTCATGTTTCTTTACACAGGTACCATGCTTTTTGTCGCCATGCAGTCATAAATGTAATACAGTCTATACAGAGAAGAGGTTCCAGGAAAAGGGACCGGTAACGCTAACCCAGCACAAGCAGCAGAACACGTGATGGAACAGGAGGAGGCGCAGGAGGATAAGGCCACGCTTTTTGAGACACAACATCCCAGGCCTTGCATGAGGACAAATAGCGTGCGGATATAGCAATGCTTTTTGCCGCCATGCAGTCATAAATGTAATAAAGATGAGAGGTTCAATAAACAGGGACCGGCAACGCTAACCCAGCAGCAGCAGCATCAGCACACGTGATGGAACAGGAGGAGGCGCAGGAGGAGAAGGCCCGCTTTTTGAGACGCAACCCAGGCCTTGCATGAGGACAAAAAGCGTGCGGATATAGCAATGCTTTTTGCCGCCATGCAGTCATAAATGTAATAAAGATGAGAGGTTCAATAAACAGGGACCGGAAACGCTAACCCAGGCCAGCAGTAGCAGCAGCACACGTGATGGAACAGGAGGAGGCGCAGGAGGAGAAGGCCACGCTTTTTGAGACGCAACCCAGGCCTTGCATGAGGACAAAAAGCGTGCGGATATAGCAATGCTTTTTGCCGCCATGCAGTCATAAATGTAATAAAGATGAGAGGTTCAATAAACAGGGACTGGAAACGCTAACCCAGCAGCAGCACACGTGATGGAACAGGAGGAGGTGCAGGAGGAGAAGGCCACGCTTTTTGAGACACAACATCCCAGGCCTTGCATGAGGACAAATAGCGTGCGGATATAGCAATGCTTTTTGCCGCCATGCAGTCATAAATGTAATAAAGATGAGAGGTTCAATAAACAGGGACCGGCAACGCTAACCCATCACAGATCAGGTCATTGTTCATGTTACTTGGTTGGGGTCCAGGAGTGTTGCATAGTCGTTTCCAATCCAGGATTGATTCATTTGAATTTGAGTCAGACAGTCTGCATTTTCTGTGGAGAGGCGGTTACGCCGATCTGTGACGATGCCTCCGGCAGCACTGAAACAGCGTTCCGACATAACGCTGGCTGCCGGGCAAGCCAGCACCTCTATTGCGTACATTGCCAGTTCGTGCCAGGTGTCTAGCTTCGATACCCAATAGTTGAAGGGTGCAGATGGATTGTTCAACACAGCTACGCCATCTGACATGTAGTCCTTGACCATCTTCTCCAGGCGATCGGTGTTGGAGGTGGATCTGCATGCTTGCTGTTCTGTGGGCTGCTGCTGCATGGGTGTCAGAAAATGTTCCCACTCCAAGGACACTGCCGATACCATTCCCTTTTGGGCACTAGCTGCGGCTTGTGTTGTTTGCTGCCCTCCTGGTCGTCCTGGGTTTGCGCAAGTCAGTCTGTCGGCGTACAACTGGCTAGAGGAGGGGGAGGATGTCAATCTCCTCTCTAAAGTCTCCACAAGGGCCTGCTGGTATTCTTCCATTTTGACCTGTCTGACTCTTTCTTCAAGCAGTTTTGGAACATTGTGTTTGTACCGTGGATAGAGAAGGGTATAAACCCAGTAATTGGTGTTGTCCAGAATGCGCACAATGCGTGGGTCGCGTTCAATGCAGTCTAGCATGAATTGAGCCATGTGTGCCAGAGTCCTGCCAGAATCCTCATCATCCTCTTGTGAGCGTTGTGATAGTTGTTGTGATGCATCATAGTCGTCACCTTCTTCCTGGTCTGCTTCTGTTGACCATTCGCGCTGAATTGTGGAAGTCCAACGTGCACCGCTCTGGCCCTCGTCAGTGGTGGCAGGAAATTCCTGCTCCAACTCCAGCTGTTCCTCCTCCTCTTCTTCGTCATAACTGCTGGGGCCAGCGTTTCCTGAGGCGGATGGCCTGATGTTGGTACCATCACGCTGATCGTTTTCTCCTTCAGATTCCCCCAGTTGCACCATGACAGCTGTTTCCTTGATTTTCAACATTGACCTCTTCAGTAAACACAGCAGTGGTATGGTAATGCTGACTGAAGAGTTGTCACTGCTCACAAGCAACGTGGATTGCTCAAAATTTTGGAGGACTTGGCAGAGGTCCAACATGTTGACCCAATCGGATCCACAGAAGCTTGGCAGCTGTCCGGATGCGCCTCAGTACTGCGCCGTCATGTACTGGACCACTGCACTCTTCTGCTCGCAAAAGGAACCGCTGAACTACTAGGTTCATCACGTGCGCCAGGCAAGGGATGTGTGTCAGCTTAGCCAACCTTAAAGCGCGAATGAGATTACTCCCATTATCACACACAACCATGCCCGGTTTCAGGTCCAGCGGTGCCAGCCACAAATCCGTCTGTTCCTTTATTCCCCTCCAAATTTCCTCCCCTGTGTGCTGCTTATCCCCAAGGCAGATCAGCTTCAGCAACGCTTGCTGACGCATGCCAACAGCTGTGCTGCACTGCTTCTACGATCCTACTGCTGCTGGGTTAGCGTTTCCGGATGAGGTACAGCTTTGAGATGCGTTGGAGGAGGAGTCAGAGAGGTAGGTGCTGCTGTTGTTATCCAGTGGGAGGGACGGCGGTGCAGCTGTTTGCGGCGTGGGCAACACCCGCGCCGTAGCAGGTGAGGAATCGCTGCCAGGCTCCACAAGGTTCACCCAGTGCGCGGTAAGGGAGATGTATCGACCCTAGCCGAACGCACTCGTCCAGGTGTCAGTGGTGAGGTGAACCTTGCAGGCAACGGCATTCTTCAAGCTTCGGGTTATTTTGCTGACCACGTGCTCATGCAACTCAGGCACTGCAGAGCGCACAAAGTGGTAGCGGCTGGGAACCACGTAACGTGGGATGGCCACTGACATCATGCCCTTGAAGCTGTTTGTCTCCACCACTCGATATGGCAGCATTTCGCAGGCCAGAAGCTTGGCTATGCTGGCTGTTACTGCCACGGCCCGGGGGTCATTTGCTGGGAATTTCCTCTTGCGCTCAAACATCTCCGAGACAGACAACTGAACCGTAGGGCTGCACACTGAAGGGCTGTTGGTTGTTGTGTTTGATGAACACTGGGAGACCTCAAGAAGAGCACTACTCCGGAAAGTGACAGTGTCAGCGTCGTCTGATGTTTGTGAATGTTGTGAACCACGCAATGGCTGGGCTACTGCTGCTGCTGAGGCGGGTCTGGTGGCGAGTCTGGTGACCCCAAGGGAGGCAGTGTTGCTGGTACCCTGTCCTGCCGCGTTTGCCCACAGAGTGGGATGTTTGGATAGCATGTGGCGGCTCATGCTGGTGGTGGAGAGGTTGTTAATACTTTTCCCCCTGCTCAGGCGGGTCTTGCACACCTTGCAAATCGCCATAGTACCATCCTCAGTGCAGTCTTCAAAGAAAGCCCAGACTTTGGAGCACCTGCCTTGCTGGCGATTTCTGTTTGCGCCTCTTTTGCCTCTCACTTGAACTTCCACGCTTGTGGTGCCTGAAATTGCGCGCCGCCTACCTTGTGGCACAAGGCGAACTCGTGCAGCAGTGGGTTCTTCAACCGACTCATCTGTGCTGCTGCTACGACGGCGATGTTCTCGTTCACAAACAAAATCTGGGTCTATGTCCACATTGTCCATACCCTCCTCTTCCATCTCCTCAAACTCGTCATATGTCATTGTGGGGGGCCGCCGCCGTGGAGTAGAGCTCCCCAGAACAACCTCTACGCAGCTCACTCCAACGTCGTCTTCCAGATCTTGTCGGCCGACCTCCTGCAATTGCAACCCCTCCTGCCCAACTTGCTCTGGGATTTGGGTTTCAAAGTCCTCGGACTCGCCTTGTATTTCAGTGCGCGGTGCATTTCCCACAGTTAATGGTTGTAAATCCGGGCACAACATTTCTGGCTGTTCCTCCATTCAGTGGTGCTCAGCAGAGCTCGAATATTCGAGTAGCTCGAATATTCGAGCTCTTTTTCAGCTATTCGAGCTCGGTATTCGAGCTCCGAATAGCTGGAGCTATTCGAATGGGCTATCCGAGTACACTCGAATAGCCCATTCACTATTCGAGCTATTCGAGCAACTCGCCGCTATTCGAGCTCGGTACCGAGCTCGAATAGCGTCATAGCCCAGATTGATGTCCTTAGAGCCAATCAGAGGGCTCCCAGGCCCTCTGACGGCAGCCAATCACAGAGGGGGACCCTGGCCAGCCCCTACCCTATAAATAGTGGCCGCCATGTTCCGTTTCTCCATGCTTGCCTGAGACTTGTACAGAGAGAGAGTTGCTCCTTTGTGCTTTGGCTTAGCAATTGCTCTATTGTGATCATTTACCTAGCGTTTTTGCTCACCTACACCTGCCATATACACCTATATTGTTGTTAGTTAGATAGACATTGTATTTTAGTTAGTAGCTTGTGTGTTACATTAGAGACAGGCAGCTGCTGCAAGCTTACAGGTTTAGGCCTCAGGGGGGCCTTGCCTCTGTGGGCAGCTGTCCTCTGTTTATTTCTCTCATCTATACCAGTATTTCTGCTGTCCTTTACTAATAGTATTGTAGTTATACTGTACTAGGAGTAGGACACTCACTGACTGTCACTGTTTATAGGCTACTAGCTAGCTCCTGCGTGTGTGCACTCACTCACTGTCTGTGTGTACACACACTCTATTTCCTTCTGATTACTGATAGATTATTGTTAGTTAGTTGTACTTACTTACTACTTACTCTTACTGTACCCGTAGGGACACTCACTGTCACTGTTCATATAGGCTACTAGCTCCTGCGTGTGCGCACTGCACTCACTGTCTGAGTGTACACACACAACACACACTCTATTTCCTTCTGATCGCTGATTGATTATCGTAATTAGTTAGTTCTACTTACTGTTACTACTTACTCTTACTGTACTAGGAGTCTAGGACACTCAGTCACTGTCCATAGGCTACTAGCTCCTGCGTGCGTGCACTCACTGTCTGAGTGTACACACACCCACACTCCATTTCCTTCTGATCGCTGATTGATTATTGTAATTAGTTAGTTCTACTTACTGTTACTACTTACTCTTACTGTACTAGGAGTCTAGGACACTCAGTTACTGTGTTCATAGGCTACTAGCTCCTGCGTGCGTGCACTCACTGTCTGAGTGTACACACACCCACACTCCATTTCCTTCTGATCGCTGATTGATTATTGTAATTAGTTAGTTCTACTTACTGTTACTACTTACTCTTACTGTACTAGGAGTCTAGGACACTCAGTCACTGTCCATAGGCTACTAGCTCCTGCGTGCGGTCACTCACTGTCTGAGTGTACACACACCACCCACACTCTATTTCCTTCTGATCGCTGATTGATTATTGTAATTAGTTAGTTCTACTTACTGTTACTACTTACTCTTACTGTACTAGGAGTCTAGGACACTCAGTCACTGTGTTCATAGGCTACTAGCTCCTGCGTGCGTGCACTCACTGTCTGAGTGTACACACACCCACACTCCATTTCCTTCTGATCGCTGAATGATTATTGTAATTAGTTAGTTCTACTTACTGTTACTACTTACTCTTACTGTACTAGGAGTCTAGGACACTCAGTCACTGTGTTCATAGGCTACTAGCTCCTGCGTGCGGGCACTCACTGTCTGAGTGTACACACACCCACACTCCATTTCCTTCTGATCGCTGATTGATTATTGTAATTAGTTAGTTCTACTTACTGTTACTACTTACTCTTACTGTACTAGGAGTCTAGGACACTCAGTCACTGTGTTCATAGGCTACTAGCTCCTGCGTGCGTGCACTCACTGTCTGAGTGTACACACACCCACACTCCATTTCCTTCTGATCGCTGATTGATTATTGTAATTAGTTAGTTCTACTTACTGTTACTACTTACTCTTACTGTACTAGGAGTCTAGGACACTCAGTCACTGTGTTCATAGGCTACTAGCTCCTGCGTGCGTGCACTCACTGTCTGAGTGTACACACACCCACACTCCATTTCCTTCTGATCGCTGATTGATTATTGTAATTAGTTAGTTCTACTTACTGTTACTACTTACTCTTACTGTACTAGGAGTCTAGGACACTCAGTCACTGTGTTCATAGGCTACTAGCTCCTGCGTGCGTGCACTCACTGTCTGAGTGTACACACACCCACACTCCATTTCCTTCTGATCGCTGATTGATTATTGTAATTAGTTAGTTCTACTTACTGTTACTACTTACTCTTACTGTACTAGGAGTCTAGGACACTCAGTCACTGTCCATAGGCTACTAGCTCCTGCGTGCGTGCACTCACTGTCTGAGTGTACACACACCCACACTCCATTTCCTTCTGATCGCTGATTGATTATCGTAATTAGTTAGTTGTACTTACTGTTACTACTTACTCTTACTGTACTAGGAGTCTAGGACACTCAGTCACTGTGTTCATAGGCTACTAGCTCCTGCGTGCGTGCACTCACTGTCTGAGTGTACACACACCCACACTCCATTTCCTTCTGATCGCTGATTGATTATTGTAATTAGTTAGTTCTACTTACTGTTACTACTTACTCTTACTGTACTAGGAGTCTAGGACACTCAGTCACTGTGTTCATAGGCTACTAGCTCCTGCGTGCGTGCACTCACTGTCTGAGTGTACACACACCCACACTCCATTTCCTTCTGATCGCTGATTGATTATTGTAATTAGTTAGTTCTACTTACTGTTACTACTTACTCTTACTGTACTAGGAGTCTAGGACACTCAGTCACTGTGTTCATAGGCTACTAGCTCCTGCGTGCGTGCACTCACTGTCTGAGTGTACACACACCCACACTCCATTTCCTTCTGATCGCTGATTGATTATTGTAATTAGTTAGTTCTACTTACTGTTACTACTTACTCTTACTGTACTAGGAGTCTAGGACACTCAGTCACTGTGTTCATAGGCTACTAGCTCCTGCGTGCGTGCACTCACTGTCTGAGTGTACACACACCCACACTCCATTTCCTTCTGATCGCTGATTGATTATTGTAATTAGTTAGTTCTACTTACTGTTACTACTTACTCTTACTGTACTAGGAGTCTAGGACACTCAGTCACTGTGTTCATAGGCTACTAGCTCCTGCGTGCGTGCACTCACTGTCTGAGTGTACACACACCCACACTCCATTTCCTTCTGATCGCTGATTGATTATTGTAATTAGTTAGTTCTACTTACTGTTACTACTTACTCTTACTGTACTAGGAGTCTAGGACACTCAGTCACTGTGTTCATAGGCTACTAGCTCCTGCGTGCGTGCACTCACTGTCTGAGTGTACACACACTAAATTTACTTGTGATTACTACTGATTATTGTAACTGCTAGTTGTACTTCCTGACTGTTACTACTTACTTACTGTACTAGGGGACACTCACTCAGTCACCTCACCAACCAACCCACTCCATTAAAGTACCCCACTTTTCACCCGCCCTTTTACAAAACTTTTGTCTATACGCCCAAAACATTTAAGATGTCTGGAAGTGGCAGCCAGCGCGGTTTGGGCAAGGGGAAGGGCAGCAAGGGAATCAGGAGGAGAGGGAGCAGCATTGTGGCAAGCCGCGGCCGCGGGCGCGCCACCATGCACAGTTCCGCAGCAGCAGCAGCAGCGTCAGTGGCTAACATTCCTCCCATAGCCACTGGCCGTGGACGCCTTGGGCGCCGCCCAGCAGGAGCATCTGCAACTCACGCTGCAGAGACACAGCAGCAGCAGCGTGTAGCACCTGCTCCCATTTTCCTCCAGCCGGGTCGGAAACGTCCCATTGAGGAAAAGGATGCAGACACTGTGGTGCAACTCATGACGGAGGATGAGCAGCCCGCCATCAGCTCTGCATCCGAGGCCTCCACCCTCACCACCACCACCACCCCTGTTCGCAGCAGCCGCCCAGCAGGGTCTGGGGAGGAGGCCAGTTCACCGTCACTCGCCGACCTGTCATTCAGCAGTCTTTTGACCCCAGGCATCATGAGTAAATTGTCTGCTGTTGTTGGCGATCTTGAGGAGGAGATGCTGATGGGCACTTTGGGGGATGAGGGATTGGACAGCAAGACTGTGGCGACAGTCAAGCAGCCCATCCATGCATCAGGAGAGGAGTTTGGGGGGTCCTCATCCCAGCAGGACATGTTTCAGGAGGGGGAGGATGATGATGACCCGGTGACAGACAGAGACTGGGTGCCACCACCTCCAGGGGATGTCGTCCTCAGCAGCTCTGAGGAGGAGGAGGAGGAGGAGGATGCGCTTGTGGGCCTTGCAAGGAGGCGCATCATTGCAAGCATTGGCAGCGTCCCACAGCCTGCTGGTGTCTCAGGCTCAGCAGCAGCAGCAGCAGCATCAGCCAGTACCACCCCCAGCCGCACCCAAGCCCCCCCCCAACCACCACAGGGAGACAGGCAGCAGCGCTTCCATGCCGTAGGGGGAAGTTTCTGTCACCAATCTGGCGGTTTTTCACCATGCCCACTGTGTACAGCAAGTACGCCACTTGCAACCACTGTCAGCGGAAGTTGAGCAGAGGTGCAGACCCCTTAAAGTTCAGCACCAGCTCGCTCATCAACCACCTTGCGGCTAAACATTTCCACCAGCATGAGGAGTTCCAGAGGCTGAAGGCATCTGCTGCTGGCAGTGGCACCACACCCATCACTGCACAGCCTTCAGCAGCAGCAGCAGCAACAGCAGCCACCCGCCCTCCTGCTCCTCCAGCAGCACCAGCAGGAGTGCGGAAACGCACTGCTCCTCCCCCCTCTGCAACTCCTGCCGCCGACACTGAGGCCTGTTCTGGCAGCCAGTCCTCAGTGGCCTCCTCTGCTGTGTCTGCTGATTCCCGTGTCAGCAAAAGGCCACGCCAGAGCCTTTTGAGCGAGTCCTTCCAGGGGGTGGTTAGGGCTCTGCCTCCCAGCAGCCGTCGCGTGCGGCAGCTGAACGGCTTGCTGGCACGGGCCATGTGCTCCCAACTCCTGCCGTACACGCTCGTGCAGGAGGGGAGCGACATTCGTGCGCTGCTTGCTTGCGCAGCCCCAGACTGGCAGCTCCCCAGCAGACACTTCTTTGCCCGCAAGGCCATTCCTGCACTGCACCGCTTTGTGATGGCCAATGTGGAGCGAGGGCTGGAGCACGCGGTTGGTGAAAGGGTCCACGTCACCATGGACTCCTGGAGCAGCCGCTTCGGGACAGGCCGCTACCTGTCCTTCACTGTCCACTGGGTCAGCTTGGTGGAAGGGGGTGAGGATGGGAGAGCAGCAGCGGGCACAGCAGCAGCAGCAACACAGTGGGTGGTGCCACCCCGCAGGGTCAGGGGAACTGCAGCAGGTTCCTCCGATCCTCTGCCATCCTCCGGCACACCTGGCCAAACCCCCCGCCTCAGCAGCAGCGTGAAGGCCCGCCACTGCCAAGCGCTGCTGCACTTGGTCAGCCTTGGGAAGACCAAGCTGACGGCAACCCATGTGTTGGCCAAACTCCAGGAGCAGGAGAGGATTTGGCTGACCCCCAGAGGCCTCAGAGTCGGAGAGGTGGTGGCCGACAATGGGGCCAATCTGGTTGCCGCAATAGACAGGGGAAACCTGACCCACATCCCCTGTCTTGCCCACGTGCTGAACCTGGTGGTGCAGAAGTTCCTGCGCACCTACCAGGGGATGGGCGAACTGCTGGAAACGGCAAGGAATGTTGTGCGTCACTTCCGGCGCTCGGCTGCAGCCTGTGCGAGCCTGGAAGACGTGCAAAAGGAGCTGGATCTGCCACGCCATCGGCTGATCCTTGACGTTCCGACTCGCTGGAACTCCACCCTGGCGATGTTGGAGCGTCTGGTTGAACAGAGGCGCGCTGTCAAACAGTACCTTGCCCTGGCCACTGTTTCCGCAGCTCAGAGAAGGGACAAGACCAGCAACTTCCCGTCCATCGTCCCCGATGATGACTGGAGGCACATGCAGCAGGTGTGCTTAGTGCTGGCTCCCTTCCTGCAGGCCACAAACATGGTGAGCAGGGACCATGCTATGGTCTGCGAGTGGGTGCCCCTGGTTTCTCTGCTGAACAGGGCCCTCGATGCTTTGCTGGAACAGGGAGCGGCAGCCTTGGACCAGCAGGAGCGGCAACCAGCTGCGCAGTCCACCTCTGAGGGGGAGGAGGAGGAGGACTTGGTGGAGGTCCCTGACCTGGCTGCTGATGAGGGGGATCAGCACAGCGCAGCTGAGTTGGTGCGGGGGTGGAGAGAGGATGAGGCGGCAGAGGAGGAGGATGAGGACAGCACTGACGTCGATGTGCCAGCAGACGTGGCCCGCCTCTTCCCAATGGCAGCGCACATGCTGACGTGCCTGCGCAGGGACCCCAGGGTGATCCAGATGAAGCAGAGGGAGGACATCTGGATCAGCATGATGTTGGACCCACGCCTCAAGGGGAAGTTGAGCCAGTTCCTGCCGCCTGCAGGAGGAGACCCAGCGCAACAAATAAGGAGCTTGCAGCAGGCCCTTGTTGAGCGCTTGGAGGAAGCCTTCCCCCAGCCTTCCACCCCCACTGTCCAGCAGCCAGCACAGAGGCAGCAGCAGGTGCCTGCATCCAGCAGCAGCAAGCGCCCCACAGACCTGCTGTCTCTCAGCCACGAGCTCTACAGGACTGTAGAGGCTCCGGCAGCAGTGACTAGAGAGGAGATGCATGCAGCAGCATCCTCCTCCGGTCACAGCCAGCGCCTGACCCGCATGGTGGCTGACTACATGGGGTCGTACAGCGGGCTTGACAGCGATGCCCCTGTTGATCCCATGGAGTATTGGGTCAAGCGCATGGAGATCTGGAGCGAGCTGGCGCAGTACGCCCTGGAAGTGCTGTCCTGCCCCCCTTCCAGCGTGCTGTCCGAGCGCTGCTTCAGTGCAGCTGGTGGCGTGGTCACCGAGAAACGCTCACGTCTGTCTCACAAGTCTGTGGACAGACTGACGTTTCTCAAGATGAACCAGGCGTGGGTGGAAGGCGAGTTCCTGGCCCCTGTTGTCGGCGAGAGGGGGACATGAACTGGCTGCCGGAACCATCGTTAATGTGCCTTACCACCCTTTACCACCTCCTGGCTCCTGCTCACTAAGCCAGCCTGGTTCACTTTGACTATTACGTCGCCTGCAGCCACACATTTTACACCTACAGTGGGCTGCTGTGTACTGCCCTTCTGCTGTCTGTCTGTGTTTCCCACTGCCAGGGTACACAGAATTACCTTCTTCTGCTGCCACTCTGCCACCAGCTATTACGTCAAACAATAGCTATATTGGTTGCAAAACCAAAAACCAAAAAACCATAAAAAAAAAAAAAGGTTTAATTTTTCTGAGGTGCCCGGGTTGAAAACTGTGTTGTCCCAGTTGTGTATTGGACACAATGTGGGCTGCACGACCGCTGTCTGGGACCTCCTGTTGTGTTTATTTACAGCCCTGGTATCACCGCTAGGTACCAGGGCTATTATGTCACGCTGCCTACCTGCTGCCACACTCACACTGCTCCTCCATACCTCCTCCTGCTGCTGCTGCTGCTGTCTGTCTGTGTTTCCCACTGCCAGGGTACACAGATGATTTACCTTCTGCTGCCACTCTGCCACCAGCTATTACGTCAAACAATAGCTGCTCGCCTACTCCTCCATTCCTCCTCCTGCTGCTGCTGTCTGTCTGTGTTTCCCACTGCCAGGGTACACAGAATTACCTTCTGCTGCCACTCTGCCACCAGCTATTACGTCAAACAATAGCTATATTGGTTGCAAAACCAAAAACCAAAAAACCATAAAAAAAAAAAAAAAGGTTTAATTTTTCTGAGGTGCCCGGGTTGAAAACTGTGTTGTCCCAGTTGTGTATTGGACACAATGTGGGCTGCACGACCGCTGTCTGGGACCTCCTGTTGTGTTTATTTACAGCCCTGGTATCACCGCTAGGTACCAGGGCTATTATGTCACGCTGCCTACCTGCTGCCACACTCACACTGCTCCTCCATACCTCCTCCTGCTGCTGCTGCTGCTGTCTGTCTGTGTTTCCCACTGCCAGGGTACACAGATGATTTACCTTCTGCTGCCACTCTGCCACCAGCTATTACGTCAAAAAATAGCTGCTCGCCTACTCCTCCATTCCTCCTCCTGCTGCTGCTGTCTGTCTGTGTTTCCCACTGCCAGGGTACACAGATGATTTACCTTCTGCTGCCACTCTGCCACCAGCTATTACGTCAAACAATAGCTGCTCGCCTACTCCTCCATTCCTCCTCCTGCTGCTGCTGTCTGTCTGTGTTTCCCACTGCCAGGGTACACAGAATTACCTTCTGCTGCCACTCTGCCACCAGCTATTACGTCAAACAATAGCTATATTGGTTGCAAAACCAAAACCAAACAAACCATTAAAAAAAAAAAGGTTTAATTTTTCTGAGGTGCCCGGGTTGAAAACTGTGTTGTCCCAGTTGTGTATTGGACACAATGTGGGCTGCACGACCACTGTCTGGGACCTCCTGTTGTGTTTATTTACAGCCCTGGTATCACCGCTAGGTACCAGGGCTATTATGTCACGCTGCCTACCTGCTGCCACACTCACACTGCTCCTCCATACCTCCTCCTGCTGCTGCTGCTGTCTGTCTGTGTTTCCCACTGCCAGGGTACACAGATGATTTACCTTCTGCTGCCACTCTGCCACCAGCTATTACGTCAAACAATAGCTGCTCGCCTACTCCTCCATTCCTCCTCCTGCTGCTGCTGTCTGTCTGTGTTTCCCACTGCCAGGGTACACAGATGATTTACCTTCTGCTGCCACTCTGCCACCAGCTATTACGTCAAACAATAGCTGCTCGCCTACTCCTCCATTCCTCCTCCTGCTGCTGCTGTCTGTCTGTGTTTCCCACTGCCAGGGTACACAGAATTACCTTCTGCTGCCACTCTGCCACCAGCTATTACGTCAAACAATAGCTATATTGGTTGCAAAACCAAAACCAAACAAACCATTAAAAAAAAAAAAAAGGTTTAATTTTTCTGAGGTGCCCGGGTTGAAAACTGTGTTGTCCCAGTTGTGTATTGGACACAATGTGGGCTGCACGACCGCTGTCTGGGACCTCCTGTTGTGTTTATTTACAGCCCTGGTATCACCGCTAGGTACCAGGGCTATTATGTCACGGCGAGCTGCCTGCCTCATTGACTGCCTGCTGCCACACACTCATCCTCCTCCTCCTGCTGCTGAATTTACCTCCTGCTGTCTTTGTGTTTCCACTGCCAGGGAGCACATACAATGGCGCTTCCAACATGCGTGCGCCCACCAGCTATTTGTTACGCTCAAAAATAGCTGCATTTCTTTAAAAAAAAAATTGAAAAGAGAAATACGTGAAGAAGAAGAAGACGATATTGAAAAGGAAGGAGAAGATGAAGATGAAGAAGAAGAAGAAGATGAAGAAGAAGATGAAGAAGAAGATGAAGAAGATGATGAAGAAGAAGAAGAAGATGAAGAAGAAGAAGAAGAAGAAGAAGAAGAAGAAGATGAAGAAGAAGAAGAAGAAGAAGAAGAAGAAGAAGAAGAAGAAGAAGAAGAAGAAGAAGAAGAAGAAGAAGAAGAAGAAGAAGAAGAAGAAGAAGAAGAAGAAGAAGAAGAAGAAGAAGAAGAAGATATAGAAGAAGAAGAAGAAGAAGATATAGAAGAAGAAGAAGAAGATAAAGAAGAAGAAGAAGATATAGAAGAAGAAGAAGAAGATATAGAAGAAGAAGAAGAAGATATAGAAGAAGAAGATCGAGAAGAAGAAGAAGAAAGATAAAGAAGAAGAAGAACAAGTATATACAGTAACACTACTGAACAAAATTAAGGACACAACTTCTCTTTCCACATTTTTTTTTAAAGGAACATCCCCACATAATCACTTGCTGTTGTTACTTGGAAAAAAAGAGGTTTCTTGCATCATTCACCCTCAAAACAAGTGTTGGAAGCTATTTAAGGCCAATTCGAATAGTCAGCTCGAATAGTTAGCTCGAATACCGACTCGAATAGTGAGCTCGAAGTCCGAGGTCGAATCGAATAGTAAAAATTATTCGACTCGAATATTCGACTGACCTCGAATAATTTACTATTCGAATTCGACCAAACTCGAATTTTAAAAAGGGGTATTTGAGCATCACTACCTCCATTGACCTTTCAAAGGTGGAAGTTTGTTGGGCTGGGAATAGCTCCTGCGAATACCCCATTGTGTCCTGAGGTAATTCATCGGACTGGTTATCTGGCAGTTGTGTGCGTGGTGTCGCTGCCGGTTGTGTCAGCTTTGTGCCCACTGGCTCCTTGTAACTGGCTAAGGACTCGGACCTCGTGCGTGATGTGCTGGTGCTGCTTAACCCACTGCTGGACGCTTGAGAGGTCATCCAAGTAATTATCTGGTCCTGTTCTTTTGGATTTGTGAGGGTTGTTGTCCTGGACAACATGGGCGGTATTGAGTGGGTTTTCTTGGGTGCTCCCCTGTGGCCTGTACGTGAACCATCAGGGGAAACACCTCTTCCCTTGCCCCTCCCTCTTTCACCGGATTTCTTCCTCATTTCACTTATCCTTAAAGTACACGCTGACTGGCAGCAGTACAGTGGCAGTACAGAAATGCTATACAGTGGTGGGTGAGCGGTGTACCACTATTCCCAGCAGCGACACAAAGCACAATGCTATACAGTGGCGGGTGAGCGGTGTACTACTGTTCCCAGCAGACACAGAGTGGCAGTAAACACAATAATGCTATATAGTGCTGGGTGAGAGGTGTACACAGAGTGGCAGTAAACACAATGCTATATAGTGTGGCTGAGCGAGCAGTGTACTACTGTTCCCAGCAGACACAGAGTGGGAGTAAACACAATGCTATATAGTGTGGCTGAGCGAGGTACACAGAGTGGCAGTAAACACAATGCTATATAGTGTGGCTGAGCGAGCGGTGTACTACTGTTCCCAGCAGACACAAAGTGGCAGTAAACACAATGCTATATAGTGTGGCTGAGCGAGGTACACAGAGTGGCAGTAAACACAATGCTATATAGTGTGGCTGAGCGAGCGGTGTACTACTGTTCCCAGCAGACACAGAGTGGCAGTAAACACAATGCTATATAGTGTGGCTGAGCGAGGTACACAGAGTGGCAGTAAACACAATACTATATAGTGTGGCTGAGCGAGCAGTGTACTACTGTTCCCTGCAGACACAGAGTGGCAGTAAACACAATGCTATATAGTGTGGCTGAGCGAGGTACACAGAGTGGCAGTAAACACAATGCTATATAGTGTGGCTGAGCGAGCAGTGTACTACTGTTCCCAGCAGACACAGAGTGGCAGTAAACACAATGCTATATAGTGTGGCTGAGCGAGGTACACAAAGTGGCAGTAAACACAATGCTATATAGTGTGGCTGAGCGAGCGGTGTACTACTGTTCCCAGCAGACACAGAGTTGCAGTAAACACAATGCTATATAGTGTGGCTGAGCGAGGTACACAGAGTGGCAGTAAACACAATGCTATATAGTGTGGCTGAGCGAGCAGTGTACTACTGTTCCCAGCAGACACCGAGTGGCAGTAAACACAATGCTATATAGTGTGGCTGAGCGAGGTACACAGAGTGGCAGTAAACACAATGCTATATAGTGTGGCTGAGCGAGCAGTGTACTACTGTTCCCAGCAGACACAGAGTGGCAGTAAACACAATGCTTTATAGTGTGGCTGAGCGAGAAACACAGAGTGGCAGTAAACAGAATGCTATATAGTGGGGCTGAGCGAGCGGTGTACTACTGTTCCCAGCAGCGACACACAATGACTGGGGGGACCCTGGCTACCGTGGCTGGAGCGCGAACTACCCTGCCTGGATCCCCCCGCTCTGTGACAAAGCGGCGTGACGGCCGCGATACCGGTGGAGCAGTCCACCGGGGGTTCCTGCTGGTATCTCACCCATGCGCCCATCATTCCTTGGCTCGGCTAAGTATCCCTGCTAGTCCTCTTTGTGGGTTCACCTATATAAAATCACGTCTGTTCTCACTCACTTTACAGGCAATATATGCTTATGATATTATGGATTATTATGTCACTTGTTATATATATATATTTTTTTTGATAACTAATTATTTTTTATTTCACTTGCTGTGCACTTTCTTCTAGCATTGATACATGAACCCGGGTTCTTAGCCCAGGATGGCTCATTAATGAGCGTCCTGGTTGCTATACTTTATTATCTATAACAATATTGATGTGGACTTTGGCCAGTCCTAATGATTGTATGATTATTGTGCCATCTATGCATTGTGCGATTGGGTTGAGTACCTTATTATTTTTTAATTGGTTTTATGTATTGTAGTGATGTATTTAATAAACTTTTTGCATTTTTTCATATGATAGAGTGTAGTGCTATTTGTGAGGGCTGAAATTCTCTTTTTTCTAACTACCCTGCCTGCCTACCCAAAGCTAAACCCACAGACAAATGGCGGAGATATGACGTGGTTCGGGTATTTATTTACCCGAACCACGTGACAGTTCGGCCAATCAGAGCACGTTCGGGTCCGAACCACGTGACCCGTTCGGCCAATCACAGCGCTAGCCGAACGTTCAGGGAACGTTCGGCCATGCGCTCTTAGTTCGGCCATGTGGCTGAACGGTTTGGCCGAACACCATCAGGTGTTCGGCCGAACTCGAACATCACCCGAACAGGGTGATGTTCTGCAGAACCCGAACAGTGGCGAACACTGTTCGCCCAACACTACTGGTGAGGGGCACTTTACTGTTACTACCCACCAGCTCCTCTGGTGAGGTATTGCCAAAGCGATCAGTACTACTGTTGCACCAATCACTCATTGCTATTTGTTGTCACATCAGCTCTTATATACCAGTATTACAGGTGATTCTGCAGATCACCATATAATCAGGTATATATCTGCATTATAGGCGATACTGCAGATCACCTAATAATCAGAATTCTGTTCTTTGCTGACACAAATTGTTACAGATTTAGATCTGGACTTTGGGCCATTCTAATACATACATATGTTTTGTTTTAAACCATTTCATTGTGGCTCTGGCTTTATGTTTAGGGTCATTGTCCTGCTGGAAGGTGAACCTCCGCCCCAGTCTCAAGTCTTTTGCAGTCTCCAAGAGGTTTTCTTCCAAGTTTGCCCTGTATTTGGCTCCATCCATCTTCCCATCAACTCTGACCAGCTTCCCTGTCCCTGCTGAAGAGATGCACCCCCCGAGCATGATGCTGCCACCACCATATTTGACAGTGGGGATGGTGTGTTCAAAGTGATGTGCAGTGTTAGTTTTCTGCCACACATAGCGTTTTGCATTTTGGCCAAAAAGTTCCATTTTGGTCTCATTTGACCAGAGCACCTTCTTCCACATGGTTGCTGTGTTCCCCACATGGCTTGTGGCAAACTGCAAACGGGACTTCTTATGCTTTCTGTTAACAATGCCTTTCTTCTTGCCACTCTTCCATAAAGGCCAACTTTGTACAGTGCATGACTAATAGTTGTCCTATGGACAGAGTCTCCCACCTGAGCTCTAGATCTCTGCAGCTCATCCAGAGTCACCATGGGCCTCTTGACTGCATTTCTGATCAGCACTCTCCTTGTTCGGCCTGTGAGTTTAGGTGGATGGCCTTGTTTTGGTAGGTTTACAGTTGTGCCATACTCCTTCCATTTCTGAATGATCGCTTGAACAGTGCTCCTTGGGATGTTCAAGGCTTTGGAAATCTTTTTGTAGCCTAAGCCTGCTTTAAATGTCTCAATAACTTGATCCCTGACCTGTCTTGGACCTATCTTGTGTTTTCTTTGGACTTCACGGTGTTGTTGCTCCCAATATTCTCTTAGACAACCTCTGAGGCCCTCACAGAGCAGCTGTATTTGTACTGACATTAGATTACACACAGGTGCACTCTATTTAGTCATTAGCCCTCATCAGGCAATGTCTATAGGCAACTGACTGCACTCAGATCAAAGGGGGACGAATAATTATGCACACACCACTTTGCAGTTATTTATTTGTAAAAAAAAATCTTTGGAATCATGTATGATTTTCGTTCCACTTCTCACATGTACACCACTTTGTTCATGTTTGTGGCAGTAATATGACAAAATGTGGAAAACTTCAAGGGGGCCGAATACTTTTGCAACCCACTGTATCTTTAATTGAATCTTATTAGAGATATTAGAGATAAATTTGTCTCTTGGTCGAATCTGCCCCTACACTACAGGCCGAATACCATCCGATTTCAGCATGAAATCATCAGGGAATCGGCTGAGCCCGCCGCATTCACCTGGCCGCTGCCCCCAAAATGTATAAATGTATGTAGTGTGTGTGCATTTATACATTTCCTGTCCTTTAGCAGCTTCCGCACGGTGTCCGTCCATCTCGCCGGGTAACAGCCGCATACACGCTAGCGGCGCATAGCGTCTGACGTCAGACGCTATGCGCCACCGGCGTGTATGCGTAACCCGGCAAGATGGACGGAAACCGCGTGGAGGCTGACAGCGGACAGGTAATGTATAAATGCACACACTACATACATTTATACATTGCGGCGGCAGCGGCGGAGGTTTCGTCGTCTCATCATCTTGTCACTCATTCGCAAATCGGCCGCCGTACCGCCACACACTCAACCAACCAACTTCGGCCCGACATCTTGTAGCATGCGCGATCGACTGTGCGGATAATTTCTGCCCCGAAATTGGTCGCTTTGTCGGTCGGACATGCACTTGGCAGCACCAATTTTCATCCAATTCGACTGCCTACACCAGTGTCCCGCTGCCTCTCCCCCCTGACCCCACTGCCTCACTACCCCTCCTGTATTTTTTAATGGCGCACCGTTCCGCCAATACATGCATCATAAAACGCTATTTACCGTTTAATGTATTTACATTAAAACGGTGAACAGCGTTTTATGAAACATTTATCGGCGGAACGGTGCACCATTTTTTAGCCATTTTTAACTGGGCCCATCCTGTGGTGCTGAAGGTGCAAACAATCTTCAGCCTGACGTGGTTGCTTGCCTTTGTCAGTCCATACCACACTGCATAGTTAAATACAGAAGCCCCTCGCCTTGTCAGGGTAAGCAGTGAAAGGGCTTAGTAGCTTTGCACCAGAATTATCCTACCCCTTATAGGTTAGCACTAACTCACTGATCTATTAACATAATCAGCATACAAGCATATTTTTTTCTGAACATAACCTGCAAATATGTGCAGTCAAACAAACGGTAACCAGAACAGATTACAATAAATATGAAAAAGACAATGCCAAATTAACATAAGGCAAAATAAATAACAGAGGATGGTAAATAGTTTAGCACAAACAAATACTGGCAGCAAAACTGAGCTACCAAGTGCCAAGTGAATTAAAACAATAGTACTGAAAACAAATAAAACACACACTAAATACAAAATTAAAATAAAATGGTATTTATCGGAGTATAATTATAAAGTTTTAGGGTTTTTTTTAAGAGCAAATCACAAGCCTAAAAATATAAAATAAAAAAATATCATCCTAAAAAAATAGAAAAAAAAAGTGGTGGGGAAAAGTAAACAGAGGAGAGAGTGGAATATTTGGCTATACTGTATGCTGCTAATTTAAATTTTTTTATATAGTGTTTTGACTTTTTTTGTCTGTTATCCTTGTATAGTTGTAGTTACTAGTTCATCTCTATAGTCTTGCCACCAGCCAGGATTTATACAAGTATGCTAATCTCTTGTACCCAATTTCTTTTTCTTTATGTTAATCTACTTAGACTAATTTTCTAGAATAATTTCTCATAACGCTGTGGATTTTGGGGAGTTTGAGGCCAGCAGAAATGTGCATGTTTATTAATCCATTAGCAGCTGCAATAGTTATTTCGTTTGAGATACGTGTGCTACTTTTGACCTCAATCGGCCGAACTCAATGTGCTGTAAATTCTTGGAATGCTTTGATCTCTCTCTTCTGAGCAGAAAATATAGAAACTGAGGGCAGAAGTCTTCTATTATTGTCTCACACTGCCCCCTAGTGGCAAGCGGCCACAAATACACATTACAGCAGTACTAATTAGAAGCAAGGACATCAAGTAAGAAATAAAAAAAATGTGCTAAAATATATTGGCCTAGAGCACTTGCAAACCTCTAAACAAATTGGCTGCTAAAGGTTTACATATTCTACATATCAGTGTGCAGACGGTTAAACCCTCAGGGGTAGAATAGCCCGTTTAAAAGAAAGGGGCAGGCCTCTAATGTAGGCAGCCCTCCTTAGGAGTACGCATTTCGCTGCTGCTAGATGAGTTGGTGTTGGGTGGTGCCGCTAGTAGTAAAATATATGTCACTTAGATTACCAATATTGTACTAAGCAGTATCTTGCACACACTCTCACTTGAACCTACCGCTGTAGATGCCCAAACCCCCACCTAATGCATAACTTCCCCTGTAGATGCCCAACTCTAACCCTCCCACCTAATCCCTAAACAACCCCCCCCCCCCCCCCCGTGCCTAACCCTAACTTCACCACCACCTAATACTTAACCCTAACCCCCATAAGTGACTTACTTTAACCCCACCCAACCCCCTGGCAAGTGCCTAAAAATACCCTTGTAACCCCGGCACAAAGCAACTGATAGTTGTAGGCAATCATCTACAACCGATAATTACTATGTAGTAGCTGATGGCCTACTAACTGTATCGGGCAACCAAACCAGCGCTTGTAAGCATGATTACTGATAAATAACACAGGTACCCAATGTCTGCCAATCGTTATGCTCAGCTGGCATGATCCGCTTATTAGAGGCGGTATACCACCTCTGGGCGAACTATGGTCCGCGGACTGGCTGCCAGCATGTAATACACTGGCACGTCCCGACATGTGACACCCTGTTGCCATGAAAATGTGATGTGGGAATCGCCAATCAAGGTGAGTGTCAAATCCCCCGCCTCCAGCTTCCAACTCTGCAAAAGGAATGGCCACGGTGATTGTGCTCTTTACTGCCTTTTACTCCATAGGCAGCAAGCATGCAGAGTCATTACTGTTTATTAGTGATGGCAATGTCTTGGAGAACTCATGGAGAAGCATGTGATCAATTTGGTCAGGTGATAGATATGTACTGTAAGTCTCTGATTTACTAGTCATGAAAGCAGGATGTGATCACAGCAAATCAGAGCTTTGCAAAGCTATCAGCTGACCAAACCAATCACATGCTTCTCCACGAGTTCTCCTAGACACGATCTTCATGACTATATCCTTTTTCATAGCAGATTACAAGGCACAGAATTAAAAAAAAATGTTAAAACTAAAACGCAACTACTTTACGGCATACTTTTGTTTATTGATCCGTGTAGTTTAGTTTGCTCCTCTCCCCTTTACCCCTCACAGTCAAACATTCCTGGTGCAATTTTAGAGATAAACTCCATTTTGTCTCCTGCATCCGGCCACCCCTGGTGAAATAATATAGAAAAACAGCACAAACCGTGAGCCTAAATGGTTAAACTGTCCCCAGTGTGGAGCGCACACATGAACAATCACTTCTCATTACTCCAGATACATATTGATTCCTCATAACACGGCGCTGGGAAAGCAGTCATAAAATGGCAAGATAAAGCCGGCAAGCCAAGCCTTTCAGCTGGGAATGATGGCTGAGCTCTTATACTGACTGAGCCATTAGCAGGGATGAGAAGAATGTGAGAGAGTGCAAGGTGCACTTATATCATGCTTTGGCTACTCAGAGCCGCCAGATCAGAGATGGACGTAAAGAGAGAACAGCTGGAATCAGCAAAGCGCTTTAAAAGACGGAGCGCATCTGAAATACGGCTTCACCCGGGACCTCCACAAATTGCCTGTATATATGTGCGTTCTCTCCAACAGCGTCAGATGACCCTTCTCCTTGTGGCTGGTGCCCCCTGTAAATACATGCAGGAAATAGCGCTAGCCTTGCCTCTGTGCCTCCTGGTGCTCAGCCTGGGCATGATGTGTGAACACGTGTACGCCGGCCATTCAATCGTTCACCAGCCCTTTAGGCGTAGTTCCTTAGCTAGCTTAATTGAGGTGCTTAATTATTAATTGATTGCTGAGGCAAGCAGCTCTGTATGTGTGAGTTCTGTTTCCTCCTCGCCAGCTTCTCCCTACACAAATCAATCCAGGCAATCTCGATTTCACATTTATCAGAGCACCAGTGAAAAAATCTCTGTGACGTCTGTTAGGCTTAAAATGACTAAGGATTTGTATGTGTAGTACTGATAATGAATATAGAACAATAGTATCAAAGAATTTAAATTTTTAGACATATAGTTTTTTTTTTTTTTTACTTTACATAATCCTGTCATATTTGCAGTTACCAGCCACACTCTGTATTTTAAACTAGAACGCAAGCAGAGTTAATGACCCTTTCAACTTCCCTGCAATAAAAATCTTATCTAAATCTGTCTCTGACTGTTTCTTTGATGTATAAAGGGGCCCATACACTGGTCAATTACAGCCATCGATTGATCAATCGATTCTATCAAATCTATCAATTGATTTGCGGCCAATTTCGATTGATTTGATCTATCTCACAGGATGGAAAATCTAGGTCGATCTACTGCTGGCAGCAGATCGATGGCCCGTAGAGTTTCATTGGATCTAATGGTCCAATAACACATTTAGATCGATTTCCAATAGATTTCAGAATGAAATCTATTGGAAATCTGTTCCTAGTGTGTGGCACACATGAGATAGATTCCTGTCAGATTCGACATGACAGGCATCTGACAAAAATCTAATGGTTGAATCTGCTGCAAATCTATCAGTGTATGACCACCTTACGTGCTCCAGAAAACAGTGACCCAAGTTGGGTCAGAGAGCTCAGAACAGCTCTTTTGCATAGATAACAACTGAAGTTTCTTAACTCTTCCTGTACTGGAAACAATATTAAGGTGGCCATACACTTATAGATTTGCAGCAGATTCGACCATCAGTTAGATTTCTGTCAAATGCCTGTCAAGTTGAGTCTGACAGGAATCTATCTGATGTATGCCACACACTAGGAACAGTTTTCCAATAGATTTCAGAATGGTATCTATTGGAAATCTAAATGCATTAATGGATTCAATGCAACTTTATGGGCCATGGATCTGCTACCAGCAGCAGATCGACCTAGATCTTCCATCCTGTCAGATAGATCAAATCGATCAAAATCGGCCACAAATCGATCGATCTGGGAATTTGATAGAATTTATTTCTGATCGATCGATTCTATAATTTCTCTGAAATTGACCAGTGTATGGGCCTTTTTAAACTCATATATGTGCTGCTAATGTTCTATTCCTTAGCTGTAATACACATACAAATGATTATCTCATACGTTTCTTTTCAATTCAGATTCCTTTTAATTAGGGTGTGGAAAGGAGCAGCTGGGCAAGCTTTAAAGAAATAGCACTGTCTCTCCACCATATGGGGTTACCCACACGAAGATCAAACGAGTGGAAGAAACGTGCCATCTGGGTGGAAGGCAAAACAATGGGAATAAAACACATGGAAAAGGCATAAACGACAAGATGTGAAAACAATTTCAACATGGACAATTATTTACACAACTCTTCTCCAATCCAATACATCAAGATGTTCCTCATAAAAAGTCTATCAAACGGGTATGTCGTCTAGCGCATTAAAGTGATCTGATCCATGAAAATTATTGCTAATTAAAATTTGGCATTATAAGAATAGAAACGTTCCATGTGATGCTTTCTGATGAGACAAAGACATGAACACGGTAGATATAACATTACTTTGCATTAATGGATTGCACAGGAATTCTGTCACATACTCTGCAGTTGCAGGTATGTACAGAAGACACAAGAGGACATCTTGTGGTTTGGAAGTATTACATTAGGCCCTGAGGAACTTTACTGAACTTAACAAATAAAATTGCCTAACAACATTAAAGAAATTTATAAATTTATAAATTATTTAATGTTAGCCCATTGTAATATATTTCCTCAACTTGAATTACATTCTTAAAATGATCACAGACGGCAGCATCTTTACTGCTGGCAAGGTCAATAAGTGCTCTGGAGCAAAAGGCTGAATGACATAAATGCCTAGGCTAATCATCACTAGGAGGGTGGGGTTACATACAGTACCTGTATACAGCAGTAGGAAGTTATAAAAAAACATTTCTGATGCTGAAATAAAGATAGATATCCTGAATAATACTTCATATTCTGCTAGGAGTCGTTACAAATGCTCTTTAAAGTGATCCTGCAATAAGAGGGAAATGGATGCTGCCATATTTATTTTTATTTGTTTGGCTGTCCCTGTCCTGCTGAATTTCATGGCTTCTGAAGCCGCGTCAGTCTGGGTCTACTGCGAATGCGCGGGAGGTCCGCGTATGCACATAAGACCCAGACTGGATCTGACTAAGCCTATTACTGTGGCTGATTGCGGCTGAACGGCAGACCGCAGGAGGATGGCGTGGGAGGACATCGCATGCCCGTGCCGCCCCCGGTAGCCCAGAGATCAATGAATGGGAACATTCTTCCCTTTCATTGATCTAAGTTCCCGGCAGAAAAACCGACGGCTTCTCATCAGAGGCCGCGGTCTTTCTGACAAAAAAAAAAAACACGTTTCCCCTCCTCTATATGCTTCCTGGAAGCGAGCGCTTCGCTTCCAGGGCTAAAAAAAAAATAAATACTGTGGCCATCTTGTGGCCAAATAGTAAAACTACTACTAACCGTTTACCTCCCACACCAAAAATTACCAAAATAAAAATTTTAATGAAAAAAAAAAAATTACAATAAAAAAACAAATAGTTACCTAAGGGTCTGAACTTTTTTTAATATGCATGTAAAGAGGGTATATTGCAAACATTTTTTAAATTATAAGCTTGTAAATAGCGATGGATGCAAAGCTAAAAAAATGCATCTTTATTTCCAAATAAAATATTGGCGCCATACATTGTGATAGGGACATAATTTAAATGGTGTATTAACCGGGACAAATGGGCATATACAATACATAGGTTTTAATTATGGTAGCATGTATTATTTTAAAGCTATAATGGTTGAAAACTGAGAAATAATTAATTTTTTCCATTTTTTTCGTAACATTGCTAGCAAAATGTACCACCCACAGAAAGCCTAATTGGTGGCGGAAAAAACAAGATATACATGAATTCATTGTGATAATTAGTGATAAAGTTTTTGGCGAATGAATGGGAAGTGAAAATTGCTCTGATGTATAAAGTGAAAAATGCCCATGGGCTGAAATGGTAAAGCTCTCTCTTTTCTTTCAATAAGTGTTTTCTCACCTTAAGGTGACCACTAACGGTCCAATTTCTAGCGAAAAATCGTTCGAGCAATCAGAAATTCTGATCGGACGAAAAATCGTTCACTACACCATCAACTAACCAATCATTGCTTCCTATCTATCACGACCAACAAGAAAATCCAAATTTTGGTTTGACGAAAATTCAATCGGACGATTGTTTTTATAATCGTTTATTATCGATTGCGCCCATCAACTGAGATTATTTACAACCAATCCGATCAGAATTTCTGACCGCTCGAACGATTTTTCGCTAGAAATTGGACCGTTAGTGGCCAGCTTTATGTAGAAAATACCATTCCAGCACCCAGCAAGCAAAAAGAAGCACTCAAAATGATTTGTCCCAAGTTAAATATTTGTATCAACAATATGATACAACTTTTTTGTTTTTACATACTTTTTAGCACTTTTTCACTTGCTAGCTTCTGGAAATGTCCTTTGTAGTTTTGTAGTTTAGATGAGAAAACATCTCATAAGAGAAAAGTTTATGGAATCAGGGCCTAATGTAAAGCCATGTAGACAAAGAAAAAAAAACACTTTGTAAATCTGGCAAGTGTTAGGCCTCTTTTACACTACATGCAATTCCCATTCCAATTTCTGATTTTGATGCGATTCTACAGTGCTGCCTATAAATATACATACCCCTGACAAATTTTGACTTAAAGTTACTTTTATTCAATCAGCAAGTATTTGTTGACAGTAAATGACAAAGGTGTCCCCCAAAAGATAAGACAATGTACAAGAGGCATTATTGTGGAAAAAAATATTCTCAGCTTTTATTTACATTGGAGCAAAAAGTGTCCAGTCCAAAATTATACTTACCCTTCACAAACTGTCACAGTCTGTGGGAAAATCCAAAGTTCTATACCATTCCAAATAGTCCAAGCTGTTCTAAAGCATCCTTATTACCTTGATTAATTGGAAACAGCTGTTTTAATCAACTAAACGTGTGGAAAACATCTGTTCTCTGCAGTTGGTTTGTGGACAGTCATGGCTAAAACAAAGGAGCTCAGTGAGGACCTGCAGCTGTGCATTGTGGCTGCTCACAAGTCAGGAAAGGACTACAAGGCCATTTCTAAATGTTTTCAAATTCCAGTGGCTACAGTGCAAAGTATTATTAACAAATACAAGATGTTCCGCACTGTGGAAAATCTCAGATGATGTGGTTTTAAGCCAAAAGTGACACCTGTGCTGGCCAGGAGGATAGTGAGAGAGGTGAAAAAAGAATCCAAGGATCACCATCAATGCCATCCTGGTGAATCTGGGCTCTGCTGGTGGCAATGTCTCAAGGCAGACAATCCCATTGACACTGCACGCTGCTGGGTTCCACAGATGTAGACCAAGGAGGACGCCACTTTTCCAGATAAGGGACACAAAAGTTTGCTTGGTCTTTGCAAATGCTCATCTGGACAAACAAGAAGATTTCTGGTCTTCTGTGTTATGGTCAGATGAAACAAAAATGTTATTGTTTGGTCACAACGATGTTTCCTTCATTTGGCATAAGAAAGGATAAGCCTTCAACCCCAAGAACACCATCCCCACTGTCAAACATGGTGGTGGAAACCTAATGCTTTGGGGGTGTTTTTAGCAAATTAACCAGGGAACCGAATCACAGTAAATAGCACCTTGAAAAAAGGGCAATACATGAGTATTCTCAATGACAACATCAGGCAGTCTGCAGAGAAATTTGGCCTTGGGCACCAGTTGCCATTTCAGCATAACAATTAGGGATGCTCATTTGGATTCCGCAGAAATGCAATTTCCGAAATTCCGATCGGAAATTGCATTTCCGCATCGGAATGTGGAAATCGGTAATGCAAGTGCGTTAGGCGTATTTCCGCCGGAAATCGCGGAAATTTCCGCTGGAAATCGTGGAAATTCCGCCCGAATTTAACATCGATTTTCTCTAAAACTATAAGGTCTTTTTGAAAATGTTTTTGCATCTTGTTCACAAGATTCAGTTTAATAAACCCTGCAAATTTGATGTTTCTAGGACTTACAGGGGCTTTGCTATTAAGTCGTCGGATTTTTACTGTAATGTAAAATGCAGAAATCTGCATCTGCCTATTTTCTGCATTTACATTACAGTAAAAATCCGCCAAATTTAGCGGTTAATAGCAAAGCCCCCGTAAGTCCTAGAAACACCAAATTTTCAGGGTTTATTAAACAGAATCTTGTGAACAAGATGCAAAAAAATGTTTTCAAAAAGACCTTATAGTTTTTGAGACAATCGATGTTAAAGTCGGGCGGAATTTTCGCGATTTCCGGCGGAAATTCCGCATTGGAATGCGGAAATTGGTAGCGGAAAGCGGAATCGGTAATTGGCAATGGCGGAATGCGGATTTACCGCGGAATCGGAAATTGGCATTTCCGACCATCCCTATGACCCAAAACACACAGCGAAAGTGGTGAAGAAATGGTTAGCAGACAACAACATTAACGTTTTGGAGTGGCCTAACCAGAGCCCTGATTTGAATCTAATTGAGAATCTGTGGAGGGAGCTAAAGATCACCTTCCAACCTGAAAGATTTGGAGTTCATTGCTAAAGATGAATGGGCAAAAATTCCTGTGGAGACATGGAAAACGCTAGTCTGAAATTATAGAAAACATCTGATTGCTGTAATAGCCAATAAAGGCTTTTTTATTGATTATTGAGAAGGGTATGAATAATTTTGGACTGGGCACTTTTTGTTCCAATGTAAATAAAAGCTGAGAAATGTTTTTTTCCCACAATAATGCCTCTTGTACATTGTCTTATTATCTTTTCGGAGACACCTATGTAATTTCCCATCAAAAAATGACTTGCTAATTACTTGCTAATTGAATAAAATTAACTTTAAGTCCAAATTTGCCAGGGGTATGAATAATTATGGGAAGCACTGTACATCTGATTTTTGATGCGATTAGAAAAAGTCCTGCATTCTTGTTTTTTGTTGTGTTTTTTCTTGTGTTGCTGGCATTCAGTGAAAATTGCAAATCGGAATTGCAATTTTGCAGTGTAAAAGAAGAATTATCACTACAAAGAAATTACTGTAATTCATAAAAGTCCATAAATCAGACGATTTATGGGCAGATCATTAAAGAGACACATATGTTACCTGCCGATAAACCACAGGCCAACTCCCGATCGATTTCAGCATGAAATCTGTCGAGAATCCAATTCGTGAAGCTTCTGCTGCCACACCGGCCCTGTCGCTGTACAAATCATGCAGTTGTTCCATACCCATAAGAACGCTGGTCACCCTGGGGTCGCTCGCACTCTGGATCTGCTCACTAGGTGTGTGTGGTGGCCTTCATTGGCCTCAGATTGTAAGGAGTTTGTCAGGGAGTGTGTTGTCTCCGCCAGGAGTAAGCCTTCCTCCCTGGCTCCGGTGGGCACCCTACAATCTTTGCCAGTGCCAAATGAACCGTGGACCCATCTGTCCATGGACTTCATTGGCGAGCTCGCCAGGTCCGAGGGCATGACAGTCATTTGGGTAATCGTAGACAGATTCAGTAAGATGGAACACTTTGTTCCACTTAAAGAGACACTGAAGCGAAAAAAAAATGATGATATTATGATTTGTATGTGTAGTACAGCTAAGAAAAAAAACATTAAGATCAGATACATCAGTCTAATTGTTTCCAGTGCAGGAAGAGTTGAGAAACTCCAGTTGTTATCTCTATGCAAAAAAGCTATTAAGCTCTCCGACCAACTTGGTCTTGGAGAGGGCTGTTATCTGACTTTTATTATCTCAACTGTAATTGAACTGTTTACTTTTCCTCTAGCAGAGGAGAGTTTATTACTTCACAGACTGCTCTGAAAGACTCATTTTGAATGCTGAGTGTTGTGTAATCTGGACATATTATAGAGTGATGCAATGTTAGAAAAAACACTATATACCTGAAAATAAAAAATATGAGAATATTTTCTTTGCTGCTAATCTTCTAGTAATTATTCATAGTACACAACCAATTCATTATATCATATATTTTTTTTCGCTTCAGTGTCTCTTTAAAGGATTTCCCTCAGCCCAGAAATTGGCCGACCTCTTCATACAACATATCTTCCGGTTACATGGTATCCCGGACGATGTGGTTTCTGATTGAGGAGTCCAATTTGTATCAAAATTTTGGAGGGCCTTTTGCCATACGTTGGGTGTGAACCTGTCTTTTTCATCGGGGTATCACCCACAAACCAACAGGCAGACCGAGAGGGTTAATCAAGCTCTGGAGCAGTTCCTGAGATGCTATGTAGTGGATGCACAAACCGAATGGGTTAGGTTCTTACCCTTCGCGGAGTTTGCGCACAACAACCTGAAAAGTTCGTCAACAGGGTTGTCCCCTTTTCAGGTTGTATCGGGAATATCCCCTAAGTTTTCCCCATTTCCGGTGTGTTCCTCTCCCTTCCCGGCCCTGGAGGATTGGCAGAAGACTTTAACCTCCTTGCCGTTCTGATTCTTTCCAGATTTTAGGGTCTAAAAGCGGTGCAATTTTTTTCCACTCTTTCAGACCCTAAAACCTGAAAAAAATCATTCTGGCAGGGAGATCTGCAGCAAAATAAAAAAATGTTTTACCATTCTGGCCTCCTGTGCTGCAGTTTTCTCTTTGCCCACAAGATGGCGCTAATATACATATAAACGAACTTCTCTATATTTCTCTAATATAGAGAAGTTCGTTTTCAATATTAGCCCCGCCCTTGATGACGTCACGCTGCCACCACCGCTCTGCTGCCACCACCACGGCTCCGCTGCTCCAACTGGCTTCCGGGTCCCCGGAAGAATAGCGGGGACATGGGGAATCCCGGCGGCCAGGGAAAGACCCCACACTGCCGGGGAGAGAGGCTGGAGTCCCGCTGCGCAGCGTGCGGGACTCCACAACTAAAGGTGAAGCTCTGCAATGCCTACCCCGACCTGAGCTCGGGATCACCGCTAATAGCTTCTTTTTTCTACCCCGAGCTCAGGTCGGGAAAACCGGCAAGGAGGTTAAGGGAACTTTGGGGACAAGTGAAGAGGAATTTGGGAGTGGCCTTTCAGAGACAAAAAAGACAGGCCGACAAGAGACGCTCTGTTGACTGGCACTTTACTCCAGGAGACAAGGTGTGGGTGTCAACCAGACATTTGGCACTCAGACAACCGTCCACCAAATTGGGTCCCAGGTTCATAGGGCCTTATCCGGTGGTCAAGAGGATCAATGATGTCTCTTATGTTATTGATCTTCCAGCCAGCATGAGATGTGGGAGATCACTACTGAAGCCGGCAGTGTATGTGGATTCCTCCCCCCCCCCTGTGGTAATAGAGGGTCAGACGGAATATGAAGTTGAAAAGATCTTGGATTCTCGCCTAGTGCAGAATTCGGTGCAGTATCTGGTCCATTGGAAAGGGTATGGTGTGGAGGACAGGTCCTGGGTGCCAGAGGATCGCATGCATGCTGAGAGATTGAGGAACAGATTTCATCAGTTACATCCTGAGAAACCGTGTAGGAAGTGTCCGGAGTCCACTCCTCAAAGGGGGTGTACTGTGAACAATAGTGGAGCCGCCGCCACACAGGGCAGCATGGCGGCGGCCTCCACGTCCCAGCCGGCGGTTTCCGAAACTCACACGGAGCTTCCGTGTGCGGGCGTGCGTTGACCGGGGACCTGGCCTCTCAGAGATTCAGAGGCAGAGGGTCATGCGCACGCGCGCGAGGCGGCAGGATCTTTATTCCCTGAGGAGACAGGTCAGCTGATCCAGCAATCCGCTGACCTTAGCCAGCCAATCACATGCTGACTTGAGCTCCAGCCCCCTGGGCGGGCTGGTGGAACTGGGCTTCAGCATTTAAGCCCACAGATGTCATTTGCTCACTGTCTGCTGTCGTGAATACTTAGGTGTAAACGCTCAGACCTTAGCTCAGTTCCCTGGTGTTGATATCAAGGACATCACACCTCAGTCTAGGATCGTATTGTATATTTATCTGTGTCTTGACTTTGGCTATCCCTGACTACTCTCTCCTCTTCTCGATTTTGTACCTTTGCCTATCTGATTCTTAGTTGCCGACCCTGCCTGTTTAACGGACTCTGAATCAGCCTTCTGTTGTTGTACTGCTACCGTCTCTCTGTTGCCGAACCTCTGCCTGTCTGACCTTTCTGTTTTCCCCAGTGGAACGTCTCCCATTGGTGGGATATCTCTGAGGCTTGCCTCTCCGAGACGCCTGCCCTAGCAGACGATTACTGCCAGGTGCTGAGATCCCAATCTTCACTTGAGCCGAGGATCTCGCACACGGGGTTCCCATTCAGAGGTAACCACACCTCTGAGGAATCACCGTGTGGTGGATATTTCCACAGTCTTGTATATTGTACACGTTGATTGTTATTCTTACTGCTTTGGTATCCAGAGGTTAGTTACACTGGCATTATTGATGATTCTGCAGATCATCAATAATCAGGTGACATCTGCATTATTGGTGATACTGTAGATCGCCAATAATCAGATTCTCTCTGCTTACTAACACCGATCGTTACAGTCTTGTCTTGTCAAATGATGCCGTGCGCTGCTGATTGTCTTCAGAGCACGCTCTCCTCCTAGGGTCCCCCTCCTGCTACTGTGCGCTCTGCCGCTGCCCATTCCTCCCTCCCTTCCCACAGAGAACCACAGCTGCAGCAAGAATGATAGCAGCAGATGGTAAACGCTCACTCACCTATCCATGATCCAAGCAATAGAGATCCCGTCATCTGAAACTCATCTGTCTCTTCTATAGTGCAGCCGCTCGCTCTGAACTTCCTGATTCTCACATCAGACAGGAAGTAGGAAGTAGTAATAGTAGTAGTAACGGAGTGGCAACACTCTAGAGGAGACAAATGGGCTCCGGATGACGAGACCTCTATTGCTTGGATCGCAATAGGTGAATGTGAGTCATCTGGTGCTGCCATTCTCCCCCGCTGCGGCTGCCTTCTCTGCTGGACTATCGTATTCACTGGGATGGAGGCTGCATGGTGGCTGTCTAGTTTGGGAGGAAATCGGTTGTTCGGTGGTGGGGGTGGTTATGTAATTCTGTCTGGGGAACGGCTTCCGGTTTGGCGGTGTCCAGAGCTTTCTGCTTTTGCCAGGCTGGAGATGCAGGGGGAAAGTGCTGCTGATGTGATATCTGGTGCCCTCTTCACAGGGTTGCCCCAGCCCCTGAGTGCAACTGTCCCAGCCATTCATCTCTCACTCTGCATTTTGCCGCTGCTATTCCCTGCATTGTGCACCCACAGAGGGAAGCGGGCTGTTGCCCATAGCAACCAGTAGCTCGAGCGGCCCCGGTGTGTGCAGCATGTTACTGTGCAGCTGAATCTTCTGATTCTATTACGACATGATGGGGGGCCCAAATCAGTTACTTTGCTTAGGGCCCAATTTAGCCTTAATCCGGCTCTGGGTTAATGTACAGCTGTGATGTTGAATTGTAGAGTCGCTGGACAACTAAGGGGGATTTCTCCTCTTCAGCCTCTATATGACTCTCACTTCAGGTTCCCTTTACGGGTAATTTAATGTTCTGGGGCTTTTTCTTCCTCCTCATTTGGAGATTGAAAAGCAGCTTGAAAGGCTTCAACTTTATTAACATATTTTTTTCACAGGCTATCCAATGATGTAACCATGTGGCAGGAAATAAAGCGAGGAACCAATTACGATAGTGGAGAGGGGGCTACAATCTGCAATAAATAACCTTCGATCTACAATGACTGAGTCTGGTATAGAGAAAAAACAATAGCAGACTCCATACAGCGTGCAGCAGCAGGTTAGGCTTCCCGCTGAGCTTCTGCAGTCGCCTAGGGGAGCTTCCATGCTGGATAAGCTCTGTGGGAAGCCTAACCGATCCCAAATAAAAAAAAGTCTATCACTATATGAGACAAGCCCAATGGAGTCAGACGTTCCCCCAGGCACAGTAAACAAACAAAACCAAAAGCCTAATATTCTCCAAATCAGAATGGACAAAGCCTATAGAAATCCTGACACGCTTAGAGGCACAGTAAACACACTTGACTCATCTGCTATATTTCACTCACAATCAGTCTGCCAGCTGAGCTGATGTACAGGCTGCTTCTTCAGTTTCTTTACTGTGTCATTAACAAAACTAACTTTGCACTGAATGCTGGCATATGCTTTGTACATGAGCTCCTGCTTGTACCTGCAATTATTTACCTTCGCCAATCAATTCCACTGCCCTAGTTGGCAGGTGTGAAGGCAGAAGGGGTTTTATGTAAATTAGTGGGCGGCAGCTCATTTAGAGGTCATGCGAGTTGAAGTGGAGTCAACTTTTTAAAGTTGGCACTCTCACCATGGGCAATGACACCAGGTAGCTTGTATGTGTGAGTTTTCTCCCAGTACTGCGTTTGTTTTCCTGCAACCCAGAAATATACAGTTAACTGGTTCCCTCTCAAACTGTCCTTAGGCTGTAAGAGGGACATACGACTAAATCAAGCTTAGATCCTGAGCTTCTCTGAAGGACAGTTACTTCTCTCCAGATTACCCTGCGTCCCGTGACAAATGCTAGAGGCCAAACTCTAGAAGCACCGTGGCACGTACCTTCTCTGACCAGTAGAGGCCCTCTAGTGTTAGGCCTCTAAAGTTTGTGAGGTGACACAGTCAACCCGGGAGAGATGAGACAGGGAGTTCAGGCCGGCAGTGGAGAGATGACATGGGAGGAGGCACGTTGGTTGGTGAGTAAGCTTCGCTGCGTACACCACACATCGCTTATTGCAAAAGCATACATCGTTAGTGACGCACTCCCGGCCCACTGCAGATTGAGAAAAATTTTCCATCCGGCATGTAAATCGATTGGGAATTGTTTGTGCCATTGATTTCTAATACTGGGCATACACGGGCTGATCCAGCAGCCGATTAGCTGCCGGATCGACTCCCGCCGCGTCCCTGCCGCGTCTGCGCTCGTATGCGCGTGCACCCGTATCGATTCCCGCTCGTCACCGCCGATGCTTCTTATCTCCCGCTCGATTCCCCGCTATTATCGGGCCGCAGGTATCGAGCGCGGAATCGATCCCCGCGGTGATCGGACACGTTGGATATTATCAATCGAGCCATCAGCGGCTCGATTGGTAAGGGGGCATCGAGCCATGTATGCCCAGCATAACAGATTCATTCAATCAATCAGTGTATAGCCACCTGCTGTGGAGGATCAGCACTATAAGAGTACATAATACTACTAATAATTTATTTCCTGGTCAGCTATCTACCAGGCAGCACATTCAGTTGTACTCATGAGGGAAGGGAAGGGAGGAAGGCTGGAGAATCCAAACTGCTGCTGCCAAAGCTGGATAACAGATTCTGAAGCAGTGCCAGGTTCATTACATGGCCACAGACTGTCTGTTTAAATGAAGGAGTTTCGTTTGAAAAGTATAACTTCCACAGAAATGGTGAGGGAGATAAGGTAAATACAGATCTCATTAGACAGCTGAGATGATCCGTCAATGAGATTTGCCATACTTCACGGTTCAATTCATGTAAAGATTTCAGTTTACATGTGTGCAGCTGTTCTTTCCACAGAAAATCCAGTACTCTCCCTGCAGGCCTTTTCACTTTGTGACCAACCACCTTAAAGGACCACTATCGTGAAAAATTGTAAAAATGTCAAATGCATGTATGTGATCTATATAAAATAGACACAAACCAAGGAGTATATCAATAAATCATGTTGTTAAACGATAACACGTTTGTTGATTTTGTCCTTCGGAGTAGGTAGGTCCGCCACTGCCATTCCAAGTTTTAAAAGTTATATTATATTTTATCCTTTTGGCGCCTCTGTTCTTTTGTACTTAGTTCCTGTAACGTGCAGTGCACACAGATTTGCACTGAATGCAGATTGTCACTTATTGTGGAAATACTGAAGACCAAACCACAGGTAAAAGTGAAATAATGTAAAGGTTTATTTACAAGTGCAGGATATATACACAAGTGATGCTGTAATTGGTGAATGAACATAAATACAAGTGTATTCAAGTGAACTGTACAAGTAGCAATATGATTGCAAACTGGCAATACAATTGCAGGCAAATGTCTTATGATCAGACATATATCAAATATACAGTAGATATTTCCATAAAGTTCAGGCTAGCACACCTACTTCAAAGTGCAATCGTTCTCCTTTTATTGCTCCATCAACACAATGATGACAATTGTTTCGGAGCCACGGCGGGTCTCCTTCCTCAGAATGTGCAGACAAACCAAAATATACAGTAGATATACAGTGTGCACACAGTGGAACCCAGACCCTGTCTAACTAAGCTAACTAATATATATATACAATAATATACACTCAAACATAGTACATAATGCAGCAGGCAATTGGAACGTCATACAAGCCAAGATCAGATACCAGGACATCAAGCAATACAATCAGTAAGCAATAGAATAGTCGGGCCAAGCCCAGTGTTGCCAACTCATCCCTTTAAATACGGACGCTTATGAATTATACATGTCTTGTGGCTAGTTAGATGCAGTTTAGGCACTGATTATCTGTGAGAAGCCCCAGAACCTGTATAACTTAGATGTGTCAGTATTTAAAGGGATGAGTTGGCAACCCTGGCCAAGCCACTATCATACACCAGGGAGTCAAACAATCAGGTAAACAGGTTACAGGTAGCAGGAATCAGATACTAGCTATCAGGTACAGAAAAAGGACCAGAACACAGGCTCTAGGGTTATCATCACCAATGAACTAGCAAAGGTGTTCTGTTGGAGCTGGACTTATATACTGTGCAGGACGGTCATGTGACATCCTCCAAAGCTGCAGAGACAGTTCCTGAATACAGAGACCTCTGCTGGTGGACAGAGGGAACTTCATGAAGATTGCACAATGTTCTTGGTATAAGAGGGGACATCTGCTGGTGCACAGAGGAAGTCCATACAGTTCACAAATGTCACCAGGCGGAACAGATCGTGACAGTTCCAGTCCACCCTTGGTGGAGGGGTGACAATCCCCTTTTTCCTATCTACAAAGAGCAACTTCTTAGCCCTGAGTGGGAACAGTTTGAATATTCTCACCTGCATTTACAGTGGTTGCCTTGGCGGTAACCCTGGTTTGTGAGTATAATTGTACTTATCAAACACTGTGAGATATATAAAGGTATAATTGTACTTATCCTTCCATTTCGACACCTCATTACCAATACATACTACACTATATCGGGCTCTCAGTGTCCCTGTGTTTCTTTATATAAAATAGACATTTGTTCCCAAGTGAAATGCCCTATAAATTGCATTGCTCCTTTGTTGCTGTCACTTAAAGTAGGCAGTAAAAAAATTACAGATCTGACTGGTCCATCTCCTCATGGGGGAATCTCAGTGTTTTCTTTATATTCAAAAGCACCTACTGAATGGCAGTTGCTTGGTTCAACAGCCAAAAAAGCGGGCGAGTGAGTAGGGAAGCCGATGATCAGCATCCTTTACAGGCGGTGCTTTAGAAAAGATTAATAGAAATACTGAAAGTGCCCCATGAGGAGATGATTAGTCCAAAACAGGTCACATATGTCAGATTTGTACTGCCTACTGTATGTGACAGCAACATAGGAGGAAAGTAATTTATGGTGCATTTTACTTTTAGAGAATTGTACTTCTTAAAAATATGTATTTTAAAATGTTACCATGATAGAGATGCTTTAAAAAATATGTACTGTACCCAACAGGCCATGGCTGCATAAAGAGATTGCAGTTACCCAATGCCCCACCATGTCTATGAATGCAACATGCAGATGGGCATCTACTGCTGCTACCAGTCCCACCTTTTCTCAGAAAAGAAGCAACACGAACAAAACTATTTTCCTGACACAAATCCTTAGAGAGTGTGACAAGTTCATTATGGTGATCAGTTCTAAGAAGTACATGGGGGGCGCGGTAGAGGAATCTGGCCAAATGTTTCAACTTGTCTGATACTTTGTTGAGGTGAAAGTAAAGGCTCATACACACAATAGGGAGAAAAATAAATAAATCAGCCAAGATGCCCAATCTGAGAGTGGTGTCAGCCAAGACTATAGAACAAGGTCATCTAGCCATATGGCAAGCTGGATCTTAAAAGCAGACCTGAATTCAGAACTTCCTCTCTGCTCTAAAAGATAAGCAACAACATAATACACTTTGAAGAAAAACATTTCTTTGTTACAGCTGATACAAATCCTGCAATAAATCTGCAGTGTGTCTACTTCCTGCTTCCTGCTTTCACTGAGCCCCCGCTCCCCTGGCCAGCCGCAATAGATTACCTGTCCCTGGGTCCCCGCAGTCTCATTTCTTCCAGCGTACTCCATCTTCGCTTCACTTCCTGTCTATGTCCCGTCCTGTCACAAGCATAAAGTTCAAACAGTAGAGCGCCCTCTACTGTTTGAACTTCGCTTTCTTACAGAACGGGACACTGACAGGAAGTGAAGAGAAGATTCCGGAAGAAGTGAGAGACAGCAGGGACCCGGGGACTCCACGGCCGGACAGGTGATGTATTGCTGAATCCGTCGTCGCCGTATCGAACGCCGCCAACGACACGCTCCCGACACGCTGGCGATCGAGCAAAATTTTCCACCTGGGCAGAATGACGGAATCAATCTATTTCGGAGGGAAATTGGTTGATCGGTCCGCGTTTGCGTTATCGATTTAACAGCATATTTCGATCACAATGATCGAATCTGCTGTCTATCAGCGGGAAATCGCGTTAGTGTATGGGCACCTTTAGCTTGCATGCATAGTATTTAACCATTTCAGCACGCGGGGATTTTTCACCGTATTCATCAGAGCAATTTTCACCTCCCATTCATTCGTTAATAACTTTATCACTACTTATTACAATTTATTGATCTATGTCTTGTTTTCCCGCCACTATTTAGGCTTTCTTTGGGTGGTACATTTTGCTAAGAATTATTTATTTATAAATGTATTTTAACAGTATTAATAAGAAAAAAAATGAAAAAATTCATTATTTCTCAGTTTTCGGCCATTATAGCTTTAAAATAATCCACGCTACCATAATTAAAACCTATGTATTTTATTTGCCCGTTTGTCTTGGTTATTATACCATTTACATTTTGTCCCTATCACAATGTATGGCGCTAATATTTTATTTGGAAATAAAGGTGCATTGTTTCCGTTTTGCATCCATCACTATTTACAAGCTTATAATTTAAAAAATGTTTGTAGTATACCCCCTTCAAATGCATATTTAAAAAGTTCAGACCCTTAGGTAACTATTTATGTCTTTTTTTTACTATTGTAATTTTTTTTTCCATTAAAAATTTTATTTGGGCAATATTTTGGTGTGGGACATAAACAGTTAATTTTTAATGTTGTTATATGTGTAAATTGTAATGTAAAAAATATGTAGATGTAGTTTTACCATTTGGCCACAAGATGGCCACCTTCATTTTTGTTTTCCCTCCTTGTACTTCTCGCTAAGCGGAAGTAAAGGGGGATGTGGAAATTTTTCCGGGCAGAAGAACTGAAGCGTCTTGTGAGAGTGCTTCAGTTTTTCTGCGGGGGACAGGGATCGGTGATCGGGAACCATGTTCCCGTTCACTGATCCCAGGGCTACCGGGGGACACCACAGGGGTATGGGGGCGCGCCCGCGATCGCAGCAGAGCAGCCGCCCGGACGTGAGCTTCACTACCAGGCGGCAGAAATGGTTAAGTGAGTTGGCTGTTTAGTTGGCTGGGGTGTGTGTACGTACTTGTCAGGTAAACAGCCTGTTGTGTGGTTGGTCATGTTATGCGGTTGGTTGTTCATTATGTTGGACATGTGTATGAGCCTTTACCCTGTCAGAAACCACTAAATTCTATTTCACCTTATGCTGGGGCACAAAACTAATATGACGCACACTTACAAGAAAGTTAAAGGGGAACTTCTTCAGCCTAAACAAACATACTGTCATCAAGTTACATTAGTTATGTTAATTAGAATAGATAGGTAATATAATCTTTTACCCACCCTGTTTTAAAAGAACAGGCAAATTTTTGTGATTCATGGGTGCCATCTTTGTCATGGGGGCAGCCATCTTTTTGGTTGAAAGGAGGTGACAAGGAGCTGGAGACACAGTTCCAACTATCCTGTGTCCTGATTACCCCTCCCAGCTGCACACGCTAGGCTTCAAATGTCAAATTCAAAATGTAAAAAAAAAAAAAAAATTGCACCAAAACAGCAGAACGAGAACAACAAAATCAGAAATCCCATCATGCTTTGCACAGCATCAGGGGAAAAAAGTCCGGGCAGTTTTCTTCTGTGCAGCTAAAAATGAGGCTTGTATAAGAGAAACAAAGTTCTGATGCTGTGAAACTGTTAAAGAAACACAAAGCCTTTTCAGTGCTGCTGAGTCGATTTTTAGTCCGGAGGTTCACTTTAAGAGCATACTGTGAACTTATATTAACACAAAAGCATTCTTTCTAGCTTGCACAGCCTACACTAAGTGAGTGCATAAAAGACTACTATACTGTTTTAAGCTTTAAAAAGCTGCCTGATAATTCAGCTAATATCATAATGGGATATAAATTACTACTCACGGAGTAATGCTGCAACCACATAGCCAACAGAGGAATCACTCTGCATATCAGTAAAAGCATAAAGAAAGTACAATCTAAAAATGATTCTCATTTCAGGGATGGATCAGCGGAAAGGCAATGCTGCAGTGTAATTCAGCACTCTAGTCTTCCCTAATCATGCCACACATTAAGGAAATGCTATGGGTCTTGATACAAAAGGTTTCTTTTGGGTGATTTGGAAACCTTAAGTGATATTCAATCTCAGGCAAGAAAGTATCTTATTCTGTAGCCAAACAGCTTAATATATGATATTACATGGCTTTGTGCACTCTGAAATTGGAATTAATGCCAGCATAAGTAGTCATTTGTATTTAGAAGACACCAGTCTTCAGATGCATAGGTTTAGTCATTCAAAAATGGGCTGTAATTCTGAGAACCTAATATCAAGGGAGCCATGGAAATGATATGGTGTTTTTGAAGAGCGCATATTAAGTATTATTCATCTAATCCACTTTTTTCTATCACGGGTGTCAACTTTTATATTCTTTGGCTAACAAAATAGGTCTAAGGCCCATTTTACATAAACAGCAGCAGGCAGTGAAGCCACCACCTGTTCACCTGCTTCAGTGCCGGGCGTTGGGAAGCCCTCAGCATCGAGCCACGACTAAGGACCCGTTGGGGTCAGAAACACGTCAGCTTCATTGCTGCCATGCTTTGTGCTATTTTTCCTATTGATGTTTTAATAAAGTGAATTTGATTTTATTCTATGGAAGGAGTGCAGAAGTTTTGTGCTTGCCGGCCCGCTCATGAGGCGGGGTGAAACTTTTGCCTCAGGCGGCAAAATTCCAGGGGCGGCACCCGCCCGTCCGTGGGTGCGGGGAGCCGGCCGCCGAGCTGGAGGGGTAGCTGGCAGGACGGGGGTATTGGGCCTAGCGGCGGGGAGGGGGTCGTACCCCCCCCTCCCTCGCCTGGGTCCCCCGTCCTCCGCTCCCCTCCAGGAAGAGGTGAGTCCTACCCGCCCGTGCCTCTTACACATAGCGGCTGCTTGTATTTAAGGCTGGAGGGGAGCGGAGCACGGGGGACCCAGGCGAGGGAGGGGGGGGTACGACCCCCTCCCCGCCGCTAGGCCCAATACCCCCGTCCTGCCAGCTACCCCTCCAGCTCAGCGGCCCCCCAGAGCGCGCCCCCCGGGGGGGGGGGGTGGCGGCGGAATTTTTTTTTTTTGCCTCAGGCGGCAAATAGTCTAGGGCCGGCTGCCCTCAGCATCAGTTGTTGGTGGATGTGTGTCTCCTGGAGACATATGTTAGCGGACACAGGATTAGGTGGTTCTTTGCTGCTAAAGAGCTAACCTGACTATTTCTTTTTTAACCCTTCTATAGTGGCATAGGGTCTGTGACCCGACTCCTCTTTTTTTCCCTAATATGGTATGGGCTTCTGATAAAGCGGTGGTAACACTGCAAAACATCTGTCAGGCCATGTTGTTCTCCCCAGCACTGTATCTTTCACCCAGATTAAATAAAGGTGTGATTTAGAGCATGGTGCCTCATTTAATCATCTCCCCTACTACCATTCTGTGCCAGACTTTCTTCCTCTATCAGAAGTGTGTGTGAAGTGTTCTCCCCAGGCTCTTTTAGCCGGATGCTCCACCCGGCTAATTTTGGTGATCACCCGGCTGTGTCCTCCTCATCCTCCACCTATGCTGTAAGCAGAGTTGCACCATTCCCAGCATTACCTCTTTGCAACCCACCCGGCTACTTTTTCATCCCACCCAGCTGGAAAAAAAATCACATGTTTTTTGTTAAGGTCTTCAAGTGATCACTATTTTTCGTCTCTTTTTGTTTATGTTCATTTCCATTTGGGGTGAAATGGATCCATTACAGTTGAGGCCATTTTACCAGAGGCCCCCTCATTAGCTCCAAGCACCATCCAACTCCATTAAGGATGGAGCAAGAGATTAGTGCCAGAGGACAAGAAAGCCAAATGCATCTCTAATAAGTGCAATAAGTTTATGTGCAAAAAGTACAGCAAATGGTTGTGCAACCAATGCCAGAAAGAAGGCCTACAGTTTTGTAAAATTATCAGAAACGCACACATGAAGTGCAAAGCAATTTGGATTTTTTTTTTGGAACACAAATATACCACTGTTTGCTAATATTTCCGTACAAACGTTGTGTTATACATATTGTATAATGTTATTTTGAAAATAACTAAATATTAATAATAGTAATAAAAAGGTAATTTGGCCACCAGCAATAGCGGATGCTGAATTACGGACCCTCCTCAGTTGCGACAACTCGGAGGTGGATTAGCATGAATGCCACCCATGAGTCTGCCTGCAGCTGGGTGAGCCGTCTGTTGGTTTCACCCTGTGCCAAAATTTGGCTTCGGCCATTTAAAATGTACACCTTAAAATGGGCATAGAATGACCTCATCATGGTACTGTCCACATAATTTTATAGTACCACGCCAGAGTTTCATTAAATTAGGGCCAGAGCTTTTCCATATAATTGGAAGCTCTTCCTATCATTATTGCTCTCAACAATGACAATGGTGTACACCAAACAGACACTCGGACAAAATACTGTAACATGATGAATAGAAAGTATAACAAATTGCAAGAAGTTTTGAATCAGGATGATAACATTTATTGGCTAACTCAAAAGAATAAGAGTAAGCAGGCTTTCAGCTGTACAGCCTTCGTCAGACTCAATTGCAAGATACAAAAGGATCGATTCACTACATAGCACTGCTCCAGCAGCATGAGTTAAAAAATAACTTGTGCCCGCTACATGGGTCGAGCTGCGTGCGTGCCTTACTTAGTTACGAGCGCAGCTTACATATCAACATGCGGTTCTTTAAAGAGAACCCGAGGTGGGTTTTAAGAATGCTAACAGCACACAGAGGCTGGGTCTGCATATACTGCCCAGTCTCTGTTGCTATCCCGATCCCCCCTAAGCACCCCCTGCGCTCTGCTATGCCCCCATAAATCACCCAGCCATGCTGTCGACACATAGCATGTCGCAGCCGGCTGTTTACCTTCCATCTGTCACTCTCGCCTCTCCCCCACCTCCTCCATAGCTCCGGTCCCCGCCCGTGTTCCTTCCCTCCAATCAGTGGGGAGAGAAAGGATGCAGGCAGGGACCGGAGCTATGGAGGAGGAGGGGGAGCGGCGAGACTGACACTTACAGAAGTAAACAGCCGGCTGCAACACGCTGTGTGTCGACAGCACGGCTGGGTGATTTTTGGAGAGTAGCAGAGCACAGGGAAGGCTTAGAGAGGATCGGGATAGCAACAGAGGCTGGGCAGTATATGCAGACCCAGCCTCTGTGTGCTGTTAGCATTCTTAGAACCCACCTCAGGTTCTCTTTAAATGCCAGGTGCTGCTGTGAAGTATCACAACCGCAATACTTCAATAGCACGGTCGCTATTATGTTAATTAACAGTTACTAGTAGTGAATCAACCCCCAAAATTAAGAACAACTTCCAAGACATAAAAGGGTAAGAGAGCCCTGCCCTTTTCCTAAATACTTACATAGGGCCTGATTCACAAAGCGATGCAAACTTTTTCGCGGACTTTTGCGCGCGCAATTTGCCGCGAATCGCGGCAAATTGCGCGCGCAAAAGTCCGCGAAAAAGTTTGCACCGCTTTGTGAATCAGGCCCATTGTCTCTCTAAAGAATCACTGAAGCGGAAAAAAAAAATTATGATATAATGAATTGCTTGTGTAGTACAAATAATTACTAGAACATTAGCAGCAAAGAAAATATTCTCATTTTTTTCATTTTCAGTTATATAGTTTTATTTTATAACATTGCATCATTCTCTAATATTTGCAGTTTACACACTACTCAGCATTCTAAATGATTTTACAGAGCAGGCTAGTGAACTTTTGAACTGTCCTCTGCAGGAAAACAAACAATATAGTGCCAGACACTTGAGATAACAAGCTTCAGAAGACCGAGCTCTCTGCAACTTTGAAAGTCGTGGACCTAATGGCTCTTTTGCATAGATAACTTTTATTATTATTATGATTTCGTATTTATTTAGTGCCGACATCTTCCGCAGCGCTGTACAGAGTATATATAGTCTTGTTACTAACTGTCCCTCAGAGGAGCTCACAATCTAGTCCCTAAAACAGTCATATGTCGATGTAAGTATTGTGTAGTGCATGTATATTTTAGTCTAGGGCCAATTTAGGGGGAAGCCAATTAACCTATCTGTATGTTTTTGGGATGTGGGAGGAAACAGGAGTGCCCGGAGAAAACCCACACAGACACGGGGAGACCATACAAATTCCTTGCAGGTGTTGACCTGGCTGGGATTCGAACCTGGAACCCAGCGTTGCAAGGCGAGAGCGCTAACCACTACGCCACCGCGCTGGAGTCTCTTAACACTTCCTGTATTGGAAACAATATTAGACTTATGTCTCTGCTTCTAATGTTTTATTTTTTAGCTGTACTACACATACCAATCATTATATCATAATTTCTTTTTTGCTTCAGTGTCTCCTTAAGCCCATAGTGTGTTGAGCACTACTTTCTTTACTGGTAGCTTTTAAAGGATAAAAATAAAATGAATAGGCATTTCCAAATGTTAATTTCAGTAGAGTGCCGTTTATCCGGAACTCAGGCATCCAGCAGTCTCAACTAACCAGCATGCCTGGCGTGACACAAGGTGTGCATCAGAAACTCATTACGATTTTTCCGGGCGCCGTCCTTTTCACATCTTATAGCTCTCAGCTGCTTTGCTGCGTCCTTGTCCGGCTCCCTGGCATGACGCCTGACCCACATTGGGTCACATGACACATTTGGGCCTACGAATTGTCTGGCCTACAAACCTGTCCAAAAAACCTGCCCAACCTACATTTCCGATCTTACTCAGAGGTACACATCTAGCCGCTCACTCCGCTCCTTTAACGAACTTCGCCTGACCGCCCCCCGCATCACCCAGTCCCATGCACTTCTCCAGAACTTCTCAAGAGCTGCTCCAACACTATGGAACTCCCTACCTCCCTCCATTAGGGTTGCCCACTCTTTCAACATCTTCAAGAAGGCCCTCAAAACACAGCTTTTCACTCTGGCCTACTGACATCCCCCCTCCCCCCCACTGGTGCACTAAATCCGCAGGTGAACTCTGGTCCCCTACCTTTCGTGTCCCTACCTCTCCCTCTAGATTGTAAGCCTTTGGCAGGGTCCTCCTTGTGTCTCCTACCTGTTCATGCACCTCCATTACCATACACCCATGCTGTGGATTTGAGTGAACTCAACTGGCCTAATCTCCATGCTCCCATCCAGTGACTGACTAAGCATTACCTTGTACTCATACTGTGCTGCATGATCTGGTTTGCATGTATTCCTTCCTGTATGTCACCCCTAAATATTCTCTTTAACCATAACTAATGTCCAGCACTGCATAATATGTTGGCGCTGCCGCTTTATAAATACAATAAATAAATAATAAATAAAGCAAAGAAGAAGCCAGAAAGCTGCTGGGAGCTGTGAAAAAAATTGAAAAGTACGGCGCAGAAGGATTTGTAAGCAATTTCTGATGCAAAGTAATGTGCAGTTAATCAGTTGAGGGAAGGTTAGTGTTATTTTTAATGCTGGCAAGCACACATACCCAGCATCAGGCAATCCCCGCCAGTGCCGGATAAATGAGACTCTACTGTATATTTAGTCGCCTACCCAAAGCCAGTGTGAAGATTTCTCCTTTTATACTTCTGAGTTACAGACTGTCGTGACTATGACGGCACTGGCTGAATGATTGTTGCAGGTGTGTGACTCAGACTACTGAAGCCAAGAAGATCAGCATGGCTAACATGCAATGAGCATTGAGATAACAATGGCAGCGTCCTTTTCAATTCAAGCTCGTGCTAAATAAAAGATGTCTATTCCAGCATCTCTGCAGGTGGAAATGATCCCCTGGTGACCACAGCCAGCCAATTATGAGCTATGCCTGAGATCAGAGATCCCAAGTGGGAATCAGCAGCAAGTATGAACATCTAAAAGGGAGGCCTTCTTTGATAGAAATCCCGGCGCAGGCAAATGTCTGTCAAGAAAAAGTAAAGCAGAACTTCTGAGAACCTCGGTGATCCCAGAGCAGCTCTCAGACAAGCTGGAGGTGAGAGGTTACACACAGAAGCATGCAGGACATCCCTAGATATAAAAATCTGGGAGATGGTTTGCAAATCCAGAAGAATTCTCTTCATTTCTGCATGAATAGCCTCAAAAACGTGATCAAATTCTCATTTATGCTGGAGCGGGAAGATAAGTGCTTCCTGTTCTTACAGTATATGGACATGCAGATTTTCAGTAGACTGAAATGATAATCCAGAGGCTTCTCCTGCCCCCCTTCTAAACAACACTTCAGTGCTGGAAACATTCCCCCCAAGAACATCGACAAAGGTTTATCGGCAGAGCTCAACCACACTGCGCAGGTGCGAGCCATCTGCACATTGGCCTTAATTCACTAAAGGTTGTTTGTTAAAATCATTGTGGTCGGTAAAATACCGCATTCAGTATTTTACACTTTTTTTTCCCAAATTCACTAAATATTTTCCACATGCGGTAAAAGTTCAGTAATTTACCGGACCAACATGCCTCAATTCGCTAAGCCCTGCTTGGTAAGTCTCACTTGAGGAGAAGGTCAGCAGTCAGGCAGGAAGCTGTGTTTATGTGTCAGGGTTTTCTCTCCAGTGGATTCCCGACATCCCTTTAGATGTGCTGCAGCCACCAGTAGGCCAGAATACAGATGTTCGCATCTCTAGGGATGCTGAAAAACCTCATAAAATGTCTCCTTCTCCTGCACTGTGAGAGTGAAGACCCGCCTTCCACCATGTCAGATCAAATCAGGATGAGAAGAAGGGCTGTGTGGCTTTCCCTATAAGCTGTCTGTCAATGTTACCGCATGGAGAGAGCGAGTTATCGGCTGGTAAGAGCTGGAGAAAAATATTGAACACTGTTGCCCGATTTAAAAAATGCGTAAATCTTTGTGAATTTAAATTTCTTGACATTTCTTGAGGCAATTACCGCACAAGTCAGTAATATACCACACTAGTCGGTAATTTACCAGGTTTTTTTTGTTTGTTTTTTGGGGGTTTTGGTTACCCCGGGCTGCTTGGGTATTCTGTTATTCTGGTCCAAGCTCTATTCCATAGATAGCCATATCAATTCCTGCCATGCACTGATGACGACCAGAAAGTCTGAAACATGTTTTCTGCATGTTGGGTTGATTTGGCTCTGTAAAATGTATATAGGCTATGCATCAGTGGTTCTGGATGTAAACCTATCTTCAGGGGCATAAAGAGATAATTTACATATTCGGAAGTGATGCATTGTGAGTAACCACAGTTGCTCACTTAAAGCTGAATTATTACATATACACTAAGCATTGACTTAGTGGGAGGGCTTTTTGGTCTTTTTATTCTCCTATACTTTCCTAGTAGTTCCTAATGGTTTTGGGTCAACCCGAACTGCTTGGGTATTCTAAATCGGACATAGGTAGATCCAGAGGCTTCGCTCTACTGAGGGATTTTATTTTTTCCCATCTGGTCCTCACCGGTTTGCTTCAATTTAATCAGTGATGCCAGCAGCATTACTGCTAGCAAGGTGAATCATTGTGAAATGTTTTTTCTCCCTCTCCCTCTCGAGCACAAAAATCAGATGATCTCCCACAGTGCTCTGGGACAAAAGGCTGTGTGACATCATAGCCTAGGCTAAACATCACTGGAATGGTGGGATTTAAAACTAATACGCAGCAAAATATAGATATGAGAAGCAATTGTGGTGCTGACACTACGATAAATAAGGTGAACAAGAGTATCCTAAATAATGTATAACATTCTACTATCAGTCATCATGGTTGCTTTTTAATAAAACACATAGTTATGAATGTGTTGTGTACAGGCTTAGCATAAACCTATAAGAAGTGGAATATGGTTGCTGCCATTGCAGAGTTATTTTTTTACCCGGAAAGCCATTTTTTATTGGGTTTATTACTGAGAGAGTCGGTGACCTGTAAAACCATGCAAGACAAAAGTGCAGCTTTGCAGGCTTCATTGGCTGCATAATTATTCTAGGTCAATGGATTATTAGGCAGTGAAGCCAATAACATAATGACAGGCTCAGCACCGGCACCTTCACCTCTGGGACTGATAACAAAAACATTTTATTCATATTGCATACCACTAGCGGAGGAGGGGAAGGAGACTGCAGACGTCAAAAGTTTGGCTAGACAGCAGCGAAAAAAGTTGTGTGCGCTTATAATATACTTACTGTATATAAGTCTAGAAATGTAGGTCTGATTTACTTCATAAAAGTGTAGGGCTCGACTTATACACGAGTCACAGGAAACACTGAGTAATGTGTGTATTATTAGTGACATTCCCATTTGCAGCAATTTACCCAGTGGTAAGTGACACTTTGAGGAAAGGAAATGCCAAGAAAACTCAGGTCTGAAAGTCCTGGCTACAGCAATTAACAAGGAAAGGAGTGGGGGAAATAATGGGCTGCAGGAAGGGGAGTGAATAATTGATGCACCTGGGGGCCTGGAGGAGATATTGGCTGCACTTAAGGGACAGGAGGGGTTAATGGCTGCAATACTGTATGCAGTGCAATCATTAACCCCTCCTGAGCCCCAAGTGCAGCCATTAACTTTGCTGGGTAGACTTATACTTAAGTCAATAAAAAATTCCAGCTTAGGAGGAATGGATTGAATATTGGAGTCAACTAATACACAAGTTCGACTTGTACTCGAGTATATTCGGTATGATTAACACCCCACCCCATCACTATTGTAATTACGACTTCCTTTTCATTTTGCCGTCTGAATAGATGTATGCACCACCAGATTGCCTATAGTTTAAAGGTGGAACCCTATACCAGCCGTCTGCACAGATTATTTAATTCTCTTAAAGAGAATCTGTATTGTTAAAATCGCACAAAAGTAAACATACCAGTGCGTTAGGGGACATCTCCTATTACCCTCTGTCACAATTTCGCCGCTCCTCGCCGCATTAAAAGTGGTTAAAAACAGTTTTAAAAAGTTTGTTTATAAACAAACAAAATGGCCACCAAAACAGGAAGTAGGTTGATGTACAGTATGTCCACACATAGAAAATACATTCATACACAAGCAGGCTGTATACATCCTTCCTTTTGTATCTCAAGAGATCATTATACACAGGCCGTGTGCATAGAGGGGCCAGGAGGGGGGAGATGCATCACAGAACCACAACACTGAAGAACTTGGCAGCCTTCCAGACACAGGCTGACAAGTCTGACAAGAGAGAGATAACTTGATTTATTACAGAGATGGTGATAGTAGAACGTGCTGCAGTAAGCCAGAACACATTAGAATAGCTTTTGGAACTTGTAGGATGATAAAAAACAGGATGTAATTTTTGTTACGGAGTCTCTTTAAAGGACAACTGTAATGAGAGGGATATGGAGGCTGCCATATTTATTTCCTTTTAAGCAAAACTAGTTGCCTGGCTATCCTGCTGATCCTTTGCCTCTAATACTTTTAGCCATAGACCCTGAACAAGCATATGCAGATCAGGTGTTTCTGACATTCTGACAAGATTAGCTGCATGCCTGTTTCTAGTGTTATTCAGTCACTACTGCAGCAGAATAGACCAGAAGGATGCCAGGCAACTGGTATTGTATAAAAAGAAATAAATCTATATATATCTTTCACTTCAGTTGTCCTTTAAATTCATCAGAACTGTTACCCAGAAAGCCACTGTCAAATAGCGAAGCAATTCAAGAAGGCCAAAAGCCAGTATTGGACAGCTGTGATCTACAGGTCCTCAGGCAGTACTGCATTAAAGGGGCAAAAGAGTCTCTAGCATTACATATAATTAAAATCCCAACTCCTTACTGACTATCCAGTTATCCGTACAGCTTTTGATAAAAAGAAAAAGTAATGCCATCTGTGTAAAAACCCTAATTCCACCCTACTAGTGTTGGGCGAACAGTGTTCGCCACTGTTCGGGTTCTGCAGAACATCACCCTGTTCGGGTGATGTTCGAGTTCGGCCGAACACCTTATGGTGTTCGGCCAAACTGTTCGGGTTCGCCCGAACTACTAAATGCCTGGCCGAACAGGGCCCTGTTCGGCCGAATACCGCCCCCCTATGGGGTCGCAGGCATAAGGGGGGAGCATGCCCCGATCGCGGGGGGGGGGGGGGGGGTCGGAAATTCCCCCCACCCCCTCCGCTAGCGCTCCCCCCTCTGCCCGCTTCCCCATAAAAAAGTTGGCGTAAAGTTAAATATTACCGGTGGTGGCTGCTGCAGTGGCTGGCTGGCAGTGGTGTGAATGAGGAGGAGGAGTCCGAGTATGACGCGTTGAGGCCAGGCAGCGGGCGGTTCAGCGGTAGTACCCTTGTGGTACTTCCGCCCTTTCTCTGACTTCACGTCCTCTACGTGATGACGCATACGAGGGTACGCGTCACGCGTACCATCGTATGCGTCATCACGTAGAGGACGTGAGGTCAGAGAAAGGGCGGAAGTACCACAAGGGTACTACCGCTGAACCGCCCGCTGCCTGGCCTCAACGCGTCATACTCGGACTCCTCCTCCTAGTCCTCACTCACACCACTGCCAGCCAGCCACTGCAGCAGCCACCACCGGTAATATTGAACTTTACGCCAACTTTTTTATGGGGAAGCTGGCAGAGGGGGGAGCGCTAGCGGAGGGGGTGGGGGGAATTTCCGCCCCCACCCCCCCGCGATCGGGGCATGCTCCCCCCTTATGCCTGCGACCCCATAGGGGGGCCGTATTGCGGCATGTTCGGGTCCCCATTGACTTGCATTGAGTTCGGGGTTCGGGCCGAACATGCCGAACATCTGGCCCATGTTCGGCCTGTTCTGCCCGAACCCGAACATCCAGGTGTTCGCCCATCACTACACCCTACTCAGCTAGAGTAGAAGCTGCCATCTTACATTAGACATTGTTTAATGTACATAATATCAACTTCCATCTGTAAGCATTACAGTACTGTTAGACTGTATATTACTCCCCTTGTAGCTTGCATAGAGAAGCTCTTATCTCCTGCATTCAAAGATAAGTACATAGAGCTTAAAGGGATCCTGTAGTGAGAATGATATGAAGGCTGCCACAGTTCCTTTTAAATTGCCTAGGAGTCTTGCTGAATCCTTTAGCTGCAGTAGTGTCTGAATCACACAACTGAAACAAGCATGCAGCTAATATGGCTGGACTTAAGTCAGAGCACCTGATGCTCATACGTGTTCTGGGTCAGTGGCTGAACGTATTAAGAGATGCAGGATCAGCAGGACAGCCAGGAAATTGGCATGGTTTAAAAGTGGGGAAAACAGGCAGCCTTCACAGGCGGACAGATGCCTGCAGGGATCAGGACTCGATTTCTGGGGTGACAGTTTGGGGCCAGGTGCCGTACAGATTGTTGCCATGTAGTTTAAGGGGAAAGCGACGCTTAATGGAGCGGTAGTGGTAGGAAGAGAACAATGGCATTGGCCTGCACTTGGACTATCCAAGAAAAAAATATTTTGCAATGATTTCAGCATAAATAATATCGGCTAGCAGAGACAGACAGAAAGTTGAAATGTGACACATGTGACTGAGCACCTGGACAGAGAGTGGCAAACCAGTAAAATGGGATTGTGCGTGGTATGATTACCTTGCACAATAAAACCACGGTATACCGCCCTACCGGTATGCTGTGGTTGATTATGCATGTTAATCATACCATGCACAATCCCATTTTACCAGTTTTAGGGGGTGTGGTTTTGGCGGGGGGAGAATGGCAGAATCACTGGGAGAGAATGCGCAGAAACTACTCACCTTCCTTTGCCTAAATGCGGCGACTATCTCTTTCCTCTCATGCATCGTCCCGTTGGTAACAGTGCCCCCTGTTATATCGTAGCCACATGTCATCACTGGTGGTGCTGCTATTAAAATTAAGACGCATGGGAGGAAGGAGAAAGATGCCGCGTGTGGCTAGCTGAAGACTGAGTGAAAAAGATTTTAGGTGGTGGTTACATTAATCATATTTTGAGTCACGTCTGTAATGCAGACAGATGTCATATAGAAAAATGTCTTATGTAGGTTATAAAGGTTATAGCAATTTTCAACAAGCAGCTTTCCTGTGTGTAAGCCTGTTCCCTGAACACGTGTGTGACAAAATGACAGGTCCTCCATGAAAGGTCTAGATGTGCAGTTTCCCAGCTAAGCAACTTCCCACCAGGGTCTGAGGGCTCATGTACTACAAGTGCAACTCTGTAAGGGGACTGCAGCAGGCTGTGTGTGGAAAGGTTATTGTTGTGTGCAGAGTTTCCTGCCCTCACTTTATAATCTTCTCTCTTGACAGCCCTATTGATAGCTGGAGGTTATAGATGACATTCAGCCAGCTCTGGATAATGGGCTTGACACAGAATGCTGGGGGAGGATGTGTGCTCCCCTCATTTCTTCTTCCACCCCACCCTTCTAAACTGTACTGTCAAAAGCTTTTGACACAGCAGGGGATAAAAATGTCAATGAAAGAGCGCAATGTTCGCAGCAGGGGAGAGGAAAAGAGAAAAAGAAGTAAAACTATAAAGAAAGTGGTTTCGATATAGATCATAATGGAGGCTGATGCATTACTGGCTGCCAAGACTGTGCTAATCTCTTCCTTTATTATTTTATTTGCGCATCCTACACGTTAAGTAATCTGAGAGCTGCCATTGGCTGGCTTTATTGCCTGGCAATTTCCATAGCCACGCTAATCACTTTCACCCTGTCATCAGGGCTGTCACCGATCCGCAATCTCTCCCTGCTGCTCAGAGTTACACGCACACAAGGACAATAACCCAGCATAGCATTTACTGCATAGAGTAACACTGTGCCATATGAATACGCTGGCACATGGAGCAGCCAATGTCTATTCATCTTGCTAATCTCAGCAGAACGGGTTACACGTTCCTCTATGCTTATTTTAGGCTAGAAACACCTGCTTCAGTATGAAAGCTGTGATTACAGTGCACCTGTCACAGCCGGCACACACCAAAGACTTCAGCTGATAGAGCGGGAAAGTAACTAAATTTTAGTTCAATCAATCCACAGCACCTTACTCCAAAATGAAGCTGGCTTGTCAAAATGTGCTTAAGCATACCTCAAGCAGCTCTGTTTGCGCTGTGGGCCGAGAAAAGGCTTCCTCTGCATCAATCTTACATACAGCATCTCCTTGTGTAAAGTGAGCCAAATGGTTGAATGACGCACAGTGACTGCATCTGCAGCAAGATGATGTTGTTGGTCTTTGGTGCTGGTCTGTGGGTTGACTCTGACTGTTCTCACCATTCGTCGCTTCTGTTTATCCGAAATTTTTCTTGGTCTGCCATTTCGAGCCTTAACTTGAACTGAGCCTGTGGTCTTCCATTTCCTTAATATGTTCCTAACTGTGGAAACAGACAACTGAAATCTCTAAGACAGCTCTTCAGAGAAAATTAAACGAGGAGGGAAACTTACAATTGACCCCCTTAAAGAGAACCCGAGGCGGGGTTCTTACATCGCAATCCTTATACAAAGGCTGGGTCTGCCTATAGAGCCCAGCCTCTGTTGCTAGTTAGTTTCCTCCAAAGCCCCCCCTGCGCGCTGTCAGACCCCATAAAACACAGCCGCGCTGGCGACACGCAGCGTGTCATAGCCGACTGTGTTTATTTCACTAATGTCAGTCTCCACTCTCCCCCGCCTCTTGAATCTCTCCGGTTCCCGCCCGCGTCCCTTCCCTCCAATCAGCGGCGAGGGAAGGGTCGTGGGCGGGGACCGGAGCGATTCTGGAGGCGGGGGAGAGCGGAGACTGACATTAGTGAGATAAACACAGCCAGCTGTGACACGCTGCGTGTCGCCAGCGCGGCTGTGTTTTATGGGGTCTGACAGCGCGCAGGGGGGGCTAACTAGCAACAGAGGCTGGGCTCTATAGACAGACCCAGCCTCTGTATGGGAATTGCGACGTAAGAACCCCACCTCGGGTTCTCTTTAAATACTCTTTCTCATAATTGGATTCACCTGTGTATGTAGGTCAGGGGTCACTGAGCTTACCAAGCTAATTTAAGTTCAATAATTAGTTCTAAAGGTTTTGGAATCAATAAAATGACAGCAGTGCCCACATTTATGCACCTGCTTAATTTTATTCAAACAATTATTGCGCACTTTCTGTAAATCCAATAAACTTCATTTCACTTCTCAAATATCACTGTGTGTGTCTCCTATATGATATATTTAACTGACATTTTTTATCGTAACAACCAATGATTTATACAGGAAAATCATGACGATTATCACGGTTGCCCAAACTTTTGCATCCTACTGTATGTATGTCCCTTACAGCGGAACTGAACACAAAACCTCCTCTCTGCTCTATAAGATACACAAAAGCATAATAACCTTTAAAGGGAACCAGAGACGCCAGAATCCTAAAAAAGAAAAAAAGATTTTATACATACCTGGGGCTTCTTCCAGCCCCATAAGCCTGCATCGCTCCTACGCCGCCATCCTCCGCTTCCTGGATCGCCGGTACCGGGTCCCGTCATTTCCGGCGGACGTGGCCAAATGTCCGCATGAGCAGGGGCTCCCTTCATACCCTTACACGTGCGGCTGCGCAGTATGCAGCTGCACGCGTACGGGTATGCCGGGAGCCCCTGTGATGCGGACAATTGTCCGCGTGCTGCCGCCGACTGGCCGACTGGCCGAAACTACGGAACCCAGTACCGCCGGATACAGGAAGCGGAGGAGGGTGGCGTGGGAGCGATCCGTGCGTATGGGGCTGGAGGAAGCCCCAGGTATGCATAAAATCTTCTTTCTGGGGCCTCTGGTTCCCTTTAAAGAAAAAAATGACTTGTTACAGCTGATACAAATCCTGCAATAAAGCTGCACTGTTTCTACTCCCTGCTTTCATGGAAGCAGATGTACTGTTAACAGCCTGTGCTTTCAAATGAGCTTATCCGCCGCGGCAGTCAGGTGACAGAGTGGAGAGAGGAAATTACAACTTGTGATTAGACACAGATGAGGGGGAATTAGACAGGCTTAACTCTCTAAATACATACATGGTGCATTTCTCTTGGTTTTTCTTATGTCCTGTGCCAGAGTTCAGGACCATTTTAAAGCTCAGAGTTTTGAATAACATTTCAGTAACAAAAAAAATCCCACTTCAGAACATGCTCAGATAAGCTGCTCCGCTCTCTCTGGCTGAAAGCTCTGTTCCTGTGTTCTCTAGCAATGTCCTTCAGAGGCAGGGTTTGTGTATAATGAGTAAAATATTAGCCTTGGGGTCTATTCATACTTGTCATGTGCTCTGTGTTTTAACTCAGAGTACATGTATTTTCCATTATGGAATGGTGCAGAAATGTGAAAATCATTCAATGAATGGCAACTTATCAGCTGTCTCCAAGATTGCATACAGCAGTTGCATTGCATTCACTATTTCAAGCAACGTTTCCATTCTGCACTATGCGCTGTATTACCCTGCAGCACAACACACACAGTGTGAAAAGAACCTTGGACTGTTGCAGGGACATTAAAATATGACCAGCGGTTATCACATTTTTGGGGTGAAGGAGCCTTGAATGCATTGACATTTTTCAAGGCACCCTTGGGCAAAGACTACGGAAATCCTGTTATAACATTAATTATGCAGCAACCCCTCCCCCCTTCCCCCATCAAGTAGCTAGTGATGTCTGTTAGGCATCATCGTCCCTCCAAGTAGTCAGTGACACCCACCCCATGATGCTCATTAGGCAGTATTTCCCTCCTTTCTCATAGCCAATGATGCTTCAAGTAGTCATTCCCCCCTTCAAGTAGTCAGTTACCCCCATTATGCAGCATCCCCCCTCCAAATGGTCACTGACCCGCCATTGTATATCAATGTGCAGTTGCATTACCTGATGGCAATGCAAAGGATGGGGATGAATGTAGAGGAACCCTTTGAGGGGTGCTCAGGGCGCACCAGGAGACTGCGGCACCCAGTTGGGGAACCCATGGACTATGGCAACGGTACGGATTAGACAGAGTTCTTCTGAAGGGCAGTTTGTGACATGAACTGTTCAATGAATCCTGAACACACAAACCTGACCAGGGATCAGCTAGGTAGGGAAGCCAACAGCTGTGAATCACTAAGTTTACACTCAAAAAGATTAGCTAGATAGAGACCAGTGGGTTGCCTTTAACACGTTTCCTACTGGTTTGCCGAAACCAGCATATGTACAGTATGCTTTATGCTACATACATAAATCTTTTCTGCGAAAGGACTTGCTTGGAGATGCCCTTTAAATTCTCCACAGGTAGTTCTAACTCGGTAAACACCCATAAGAATAATTATATTCTAAGTGCACAATCTGATTACCGAAGTTGCTTGCCATGGAACAATTTGGGTTTCAAAGATTCCAGGCTGACCTGCCAACAGCTGATAGCAGTAGCTTTTCATTCTTTTATTGATGCACTTCTCTCTTTGTTTTACTTTGGTTTTAATTTCTTGGCTTAATGTATAAAATAAAGAAAGAAATGAAAAAAAAAAAAACAACAGCACATTTCTATCTCAGATATTTTAAAAAAGACAAGTTGTTTCCAAAGGTTTGATCAGTATTGAACATTGCTTGGTGTAGAGGAACCTACAAATGAGAGGTACTTTCAAACAGTATGAGCATTACAGTGGTTAAGACTTACCTGCACAGCCAAATGCCAGATGGTAGCGTGAAGACGGATTACATTTTACACAGCATACATTGGCTTTGGCTTCAATACTGGCAACAGAATTATCCAGGCTGGTAGACCAGAGCTTTACTGTAAAGAAAGAGAACAATATATTGAAATAAAAAGATCGAAAAAAAGTGATCAAGAAAGTGTAGGAGAGAGAGAGAATTGTAAGTGGGTTGGGATAAACCTAGATAGGCAAATACAGTACTTGTTATAGTACAACATTAAGCAGCAGTTTTTAAGTTTAAAGCAAAAAGTAAACTAGGTGGCCATACAATGATCACGTGATCAGGAGCCAATCGGCACGGCACCTTATCAATGCCAGTGTAACGGTCGGGTGGCGGAGCCGTCACCAACGTCACGGGGTCCCGCCTGGGGAGGCTAAGGCTAAGGCGTGGATGGATAGTCAAGTTCAAGCCGGGTCATACACTGGGGGTCAAATACAGGTTTGAGGGGTCAGGCAGGAGAGTGGTCTAATCAAGCCAGGTCATACACAGGTGGTCAAATACAGGTTAAGCTCCCAGTGACTAACTAGCACTCACGGGACTGTAGATGTAATGATTCAGCACAGTGTCTAGCTAGGAGCACTTATAGGAAGCAGCAGCAATGTCAGATAACTTTGCACAGAGCAACTGAGACACAGCCTATTGGTAGCAAGTGAACACAACCGGCTACAAACTACGTGCAAGCGTCCATGTGAACCGTGCTGGTTCACTTGGACGCTTGCACATCGTTTGTAGCCGGTTGTGGTGCTCGTCGTTTGCTGCTCATTCAAATGAATTGATAATAAACAAACGCACTTGGTAAGTGCGTTTGTTTAGCTACATTACAATGTAATTAGCTTATCAGTAGACCTGCCTCACAGCACTGTAAATGCTCAATGTTTTATATAATTTAGTATTTATATAGCGCCAACATCTTCTGCAGCACTGTACATAGTATACTGTCTTGTCACTTAACTGTCCCTCAGAGGAGCTCACAAACAATCTAATTCCTACCATAGTCTTATGTCCTTTGTAGTCTAGGGCCAATTTAGGGGAAAGCCAATTAAAGTATTTTTTGGGGGGATGTGGGTGGAAACCGTAGTGACCGTAGGAAACTGATGCAGACACGGGGACAACATATAAATTCTGGATCGGCTCTGCAGGACATACAGGGACTAAACCCTTTCACTCTTTTGTGTCTGACCATGCTGCCCTATGATTTACGGTGCCATGCCTGCGCAGTTATGAGCCTGTGCTGCCACATTTCCTATTAATTTATGCTGCTGGCACTAAACACCCCAAATATCTCCACAGCCACACTTTCTAGTTTCTACACTCCCCAAATTTTAAGCTGGTTCACGAGATTTCTGTAATCTAACTTGGGAATCAGCAGGGCTTGGGGGCTGCAATTTGGCACAGACGTAGTTCCGGGGGTCCCTCTCTACCCTGAAAATTTAAGGAGTTAGGAGGTGAGGCTTTGGAGATATTTCAGGGAGATTATATTAACGTTTCCATTGAACATGCATGTTACTCAGTGTGGAAGGCAGCTTCTGGGCAGCACAATCAGACATTACACCGGTTTTACACATATTTTTGCATTGCGGTGGGGGAGGTGATGCTCCCGCCGCATCTCACCACAACACAAAACATGGCAAACATATGACTGTAACGATGGGTGTCAGCAACCAGAGAGAATCTGATTATTGGTGATCTGCAGTATCACCAAGAATACAGATCTATACCTGATTATGGATGATCTGCAGAATCACCAATAATACAGATATAGTACTAACCTCTAGACACCTGAAGCGTGTAAGTGTTTGGTGTAACAGTAGGAATTGAACCACCGGGGTAGCAGGTGGTCCAATAAGTAGAGAAAGACTCTACTGCAGTCAAGGGCTCCAGGAGGGAGAGTCCCCGACTGCTTTTGCAGCAGGGCCCCCCTCTGAGGAGCAGGGGACCCCTGCAGGAGGACTGAGCACCCAAAGGGTGGGTGACAGCCAGAAGGGTCGGGCAGGCCGGGTCGGCAACACACAGGCAGATAAAGTACAGAGACAAGAGACTGATTCGGTAACCAGGGACAGGCAGGGTCGGCAACAGTAGATCAGAAGTGCGAAGGTACCGAATCAGAAAACAGAAGAGAAGTCAGGAGAGATACAATTCATAAACAGATATCCAATAATACCTAGTCTGGAGTGTGAGGTCCGTGGTCTCACACCCAGGGACTGGTCTAAGGAATAACCCAGATGATATACAATATTCCTTATCTGGGGTGTGAGGTCCGTGGTCTCTACACCCTGGAACTGGTCTAAGGAATAACACAGATGATATACAATATTCCTAGTCTGGGGTGTGAGGTCCGTGGTCTCTACACCCTGGAACTGGTCTAAGGAGTAACACAGATGATATACAATATTCGTAGTCTGGGGTGTGAGGTCCGTAGTCTCTACACCCTTTAACTGGTCTAAGGAATAACTCAGATGATATACAATATTCCTAGTCTGGGGTGTGAGGTCCGTGGTCTCTACACCCTGGAACTGGTCTAAGGAATAACACAGATGATATACAATATTATTAAAAAAACAAATACTGCGCTGATATCCCTATTGGGTGATATTACTCTCGGTGGTGCGCTGCTATAAATTATATAGATCTACACAGTCTCAAACAGTAGCTGCTCACAAACAATGTTGACAATCTGTGTTCCACACTCCAAGTGGTAAACGGCACTTCTCCTTGACAGGGCAGACAGCCTACTCCACTTCAGTGAGACACCACCACCACACCCCAAGCAGTGGCCACTCACCGTTATATCAGACCCTTTGTTAGATGGGTCCACAGCGCTTGTGGGGTCGTCTGGCCACCCCCTGCCGTTTGGAATGAAGGTCTCTTCCTCACCACTCACTGTTACTGTTGCCAATTCTTTTCACCTCAAAAAGACATATGCCAGAGATCCCATAGCGTAAAATTGTATAAAAAAGTTTTGCACTTACAAACATTTCCAAGGTTTTCCGCATAGAGTTTTAGTGGGCTCCACCCCAAACGTTGGCCGCCGGGTCGGCTGTGGAGCGCTGTTTCCTTCACCTGCCCCTCTGCATACCACGTTCCTCCCCTCGGATAATGGTAAGGCCGCGTGTACTTGACCGGTTTCGTCGCTCTAGGCGACTCCTCAGAAGCATGCCCGGCCTGCTCCTAACGTTTTTAAATACCCTTTGCTTAATTAAAAACTCCCTCCTCCCTTCCCTCCCTAACCCGGAAGTCTTACCCCTTTAACCAATGGCTGCCGTCCATGTACCAGAAGTGACCTTCCCGGCCACTGGGCGGTGCTTTCATGCGTCCCAAGGTGGTTACTAGCCTGGCCAATAGGGCAAGTTTCCGTCTTCATCCCATGTGAGGTCATCAATTGTTGGTTCCCATGGTTACCCTGCTAATGGGAGGTGCGCACATCAATCCAGCGCGCATTTCCACCCCCTTATATGCTTGTGTCACCATGGGAACCTCGCTGTTTACCATGCGCCTGTCCCTACGTATTTCAGCGCTCCAAAGTCCGCCCGGGTACCATTTCAAATTCTACATCACCTCCCTCAGAGGGTAAATTATACACATCTAAATATTAACCATATTCCCTACTAGCCCTTCTGTCCCATCACAAACTTATAACATGTTAATCAATCAGAGAGATTCTGCAGAACAGTGTTTTTTTAAACCGCATCTTTTCATTTGTAATAATTACTACTCCCTTAGCGTTATTCCAGGTTGGTGTGCCTCCAAGATTTTCCATCCTGCAATCTTTAGTGCAGTGCCCCTTATTGGGGAATGCAAATTCATTATAGTGCCCCTTTCCCCAATTCTTATACACAATTCTCAACTCCCCCCATTCAAAAATCAAAGTGCTAGCAAATCATAAAGAATAAATAAAATTGAAATAGTCGTGACTATGTGCCCATAAACTCAAAAAAATAGGATTCCAATCCCAGAGGCATCCCCCTTCCACCTAGTCATTAGCAAGAAAGCAGACCAGATCAATTTCAGCATTATGTCCCTTCGGTTTTAAAGTGTCCAAAAGGTAGATCCACTTGGTCTCCCTCTGTGAGACCTCTTTCACCATGTCCCCCCCTCTCCATGGTCTCGTGACCTTCTCAACCCCACAGAAGGTCAAGAGTGAAGGGTTACTATTATGTACTTTCTTAAAGTGGGCCGACAGGCTGTGACTCATCAACCCTTTAGCGATATTCCTGAGGTGTTCACCTATCCTTTCTTTTAAGGGCCTGGTAGTTCTTCCCACGTATTGTATCCCACATGGGCACCACGCTACATATATTACAAACCTGTCATTGCATGTAATAAAGTCCCTTATTTTTATATTTTTCCCATTAGATTTACCCCTAACATGTGTTACCCTTCCAGCCCTAGCCTCTCTGCATCCTTTACAATCTCTGCATGGATGAAATCCTGGGCGCTGCCATCCCTGGAGTCTGGGGGGCTGTCTTTGGGGTTCCACACAACTTGGGGCCAGGATGTTTTTTAGATTTGGGGCCTTTCTGTATATGAATCTAGGTTTGGCCGGCAATACTTTACTCAACTCTACATCAGAAAGTAAAATCTCCCAGTGCTTATTAACTATACCTTCAATTTCTTTATATTGGCTATTGTATTCAGTGACAAACGCCAAGCTGTGCGTGTTTCCCTGACTATCTTCATTTTTCACCCGATGCACTAATTCCCGTCTATCTGTGTGTCTAACCCTTTCAATTTCCCCTTCCAAAAAATGCCCTTCATACCCCTTCTCCATAAATCTATTTTTCAATACTTCAGATTGTGCCTCATAGTCTTCCATGCTGCTACAATTTCTTCTCAGTCGTGTGAACTGTCCCTTGGGAACATTCTTTATCCAATTGGGGTGATGGCCGCTTTTTGTGGAAATATATCCATTGCGGTCCGTGGCCTTAAAATGTGTTTTGGTTCTAATTCTATTCCCCACTAGAGTTGGGCCGAACGGTTCGCCTGCGAACGGTTCCATGCGAACTTCCGTGGTTCACGTTCGCGTCCCGCAGGCGAACCTTTGCGGAAGTTCGGTTCGCCCCATAATGCACATGGAGGGTCAACTTTGACCCTCTACATCACAGTCAGCAGGCCCAGTGTAGCCAATTAGGCTACACTAGCCCCTGGAGCCCCACCCCCCCCTTATATAAGGCAGGCAGTGGCGGCCATTACGGTCACTCGTGTGCTGCCTGCGTTAGTGAGAGTAGGGCGAGCTGCTGCAGACTGTCTCTCAGGGAAAGATTAGTTAGGCTTAACTTGTTCCTGTCTGGCTGCATACCTGTTCTGTGAACCCACCACTGCATACCTGTGCTGTGCACCCACCACTGCATACCTGTGCTGTGAACCCACCACTGCATACCTGTTCATTGAACCCACCACTGCATACCTGTGCTGTGAACCCACCACTGCATACCTGTTCTGTGAACCCACCACTGCATACCTGTTCAGTGAACCCGCCACTGCATACCTGTTGTGTTCAGTGGACCCGCCACTGTATACCTGTTCTGTGAGCCCGCCACTGTATACCTGTTCTGTTTAGTGAACCCGCCACTGTATACCTGTTCTGTTTAGTGAACCCGCCACTGCATACCTGTTCTGTTCAGTGGACCCGTCACTGCATACCTGTTCTGTGAACCCACCACTGCATACCTGTGCTGTGAACCCACCACTGCATACCTGTGCTGTGAACCCACCACTGCATACCTGTGCTGTGAACCCACCACTGCATACCTGTTCAGTGAACCTGCCACTGCATACCTGTTCTGTTCAGTGGACCCGCCACTGTATACCTGTTCATTGAACCCACCACTGCATACCTGTGCTGTGAACCCACCACTGCATACCTGTTCTGTGAACCCACCACTGCATACCTGTTCAGTGAACCCGCCACTGCATACCTGTTCTGTTCAGTGGACCCGCCACTGCATACCTGTTCTGTGAACCCGCCACTGTATACCTGTTCTGTTCAGTGAACCCACCGCATCAGTGCGCATACCTGTGCAGTTAAGTGAACCCACCTACCTACGTGAGTGCACGCAGTGTGATATACCACTCCGTGCATACCCGATATGGACAAAACAGGTAGAGGAAGAGGTAGTGCCAGAACCAGAGGAAGGCCACCCGGCAGGTCTGCGCGAGGTCGTGTAAATGTAATTTCGTGTGGACCTGGCCCACAGTACAGTGCTCGGAAGAAGGCACGTCCCATCACCTCCCAAGATTGTCAGGACGTGGTTGAGTATTTAGCGACACAGAACACCTCATCTTGCTCAGTCACCAGCGCTACTACTAGCACCACTTCCGCTGCATTTGAGACTTCGCAAGAATTATTTAGTGGTGAAATCACTGATGCACAGCCATTGTTGTTACAGCCAGATGAATTTTCACCAGCTCATATGTCTGAGTTACGCGGCAACACTATGGATGTAACGTGTCAGGAGGATGAAGGACCTACTGATGGTGCAAGTTTGGATTTGTCTGAGGCAAGCGAAGCTGGGCAGGATGACTACGATAATGACGGTAATAAGGATCCTCTGTATGTTCCCAATAGAGGAGATGAAGAGGGGGACAGTTCAGAGGGGGAGTCAGAGAGTAGTAGGAGGAGAGAAGTTGCTGAAAGAAGCTGGGGCAGCTCTTCGTCAGAAACAGCTGGTGGCAGAGTCCGGCACCATGTATCGCCACCTACGTACAGCCAGCCAACTTGCCCTTCAGCATCAGCTGCTGAGGTCCCCATAGTGCCCACATCCCAGGGTGGCTCAGCGGTGTGGAAATTTTTTAATGTGTGTGCCTCAGATTGGACCAAAGCCATCTGTTCGCTCTGCCAACAAAAATTGAGCCGTGGAAAGGCCAACACTCACGTAGGGACAAGTGCCTTACGAAGGCACCTGGAGAAAAGGCACAAACAGCAATGGGATGGCCACCTGAGCAAAAGCAGCAGCAGCACACAAAAGCAAAGCCACCCTCCTTCTCCTCTTCCTCCTCCATCAGGTGCATTATCTGCTTCTGCCGCTTTCTCCCTTCCACCTTCACAGGCACCCTCCTCCACTCTGCCTCTGCCCTTGAGCGGTTCCTGCTCCTCTGCCCACAGCAGCAGTCAGGTGTCCGTGAAGGAAATGTTTGAGCGGAAGAAGCCAATTTCGGCCAGTCACCCCCTTGCCCGGCGTCTGACAGCTGGCGTGGCGGAATTGTTAGCTCGGCAGCTGTTACCATACCGGCTGGTGGACTCTGAGGCCTTCCGTAAATTTGTGGCCATCGGAACACCGCAGTGGAAGATGCCAGGCCGCACTTATTTTTCGAGAAAGGCCATACCCCAACTGCACCGTGAAGTTGAGAGGCAAGTGGTGTCATCTCTTGCGAAGAGCGTTGGGTCAAGGGTACACCTGACCACGGATGCCTGGTCTGCCAAGCACGGGCAGGGCCGCTACATTACCTACACAGCCCATTGGGTGAACCTGGTGGTGAACGATGGCAAGCAGGGCGCAGCGGACCAAATTGTGACACCTCCACGGCTTGCAGGCAGGCCTCCTGCCACCTCCTCTCCTCCTGCTACATGCTCTTCGCTGTCCTCCTCCTCCTTGGCTGAGTGGCAGTTCTCCTCTCCAGCTACACAGCCCCAGCTCCGCAGGGCCTATGCTGCATGCCAGGTACGACGTTGTCACGCCATCTTAGACATGTCTTGTCTCAAAGCGGAGAGTCACACTGGAGCAGCTCTCCTGGCTGCTCTTAAGAAACAGGTGGATGAGTGGCTGACCCCGCACCACCTGGAGATAGGCAACGTGGTGTGCGACAACGGCAGCAATCTGCTTGCCGCTTTGCATATGGGGAAGCTGACACACATACCCTGCATGGCACATGTCATGAATCTAGTGGTTCAAAGATTTGTGGCAAAGTACCCTGGCTTAGCGAATGTCCTGAAGCAGGCCAGGAAGTTCTGTGGGCATTTGAGGCGGTCTTACACAGCCATGGCACGCTTTGCGGAAATTCAGTGCAAAAACAACATGCCGGTGAGACGCCTCATTTGCGATAGCCCGACTCGCTGGAACTCGACCCTGCTCATGTTCTCCCGCCTGCTAGAACAGAAGAAAGCCATGACCCACTACCTCTACAACTACAGTAGAATGAAACAGTCTGGGAAGATGGGGATGTTCTGGCCCGACAACTGGACACTGATGGAAAATGCATGCAGGCTCATGCGGCCGTTTGAGGAGGTGACCAATCTGGTGAGCCGCAGTGAGGGCACCATCAGCGACTTAATTCCCTACGCTTACTTCTTGGAGCGTGCTGTGCGTAGAGTGGCGGATGAAGCTGTGAATGAGCGTGACCAGGAACCGTTACGGCAGGAACAGGCATGGGACCAATTTTCATCAGACCCAGCTGTTTCCTCAACACCTGCGGCAGCACAGAGGGGGGAGGAGGAGGAAGAAGAGAAGTCGTGTGCAGAAGACGAGTCAGACTCAGAGGATGATGAGCAAGGTGTTTCTTTGGGGGAGGAGGAGGAGGAGGAGGAGGAGGAGGGGACAGCGGCAGGAGAACAACCTCAGCAGGCATCGCAAGGGGCTTGTGCTGCTCAACCTTCCCGTGGTATTGTTCGCGGCTGGGGGGAGGAGGTTGACTTACCTGACGTCACTGAGGAAGAGCAAGAGGAGATGGAGGGTACTGGATCCGACTTTGTGCAGATGTCGTCTTTTATGCTGTCCTGCCTGTTGAGGGACCCCCGTATAAAAAACCTCAAGGGGAATGAGCTGTACTGGGTGGCCACACTACTAGACCCTCGGTACAGGCACAAAGTGGCGGACCTGTTACCAACTCACCGGAAGGTGGAAAGGATGCAGCACATGCAGAACCAGCTGTCAACTATGCTTTACAATGCCTTTAAGGGTGATGTGACGGCACAACGCCAGCAAGGTACCACTGCCACTAATCCTCCTCCCGTGTCCACGCAGTCAAAGACAGGACGCTCCAGCGATCTCATGGTGATGTCGGACATGCGGACGTTCTTTAGTCCAACGCCTCGCCGTAGCCCTTCCGGATCCACCCTCCACCAACGCCTGAAACGGCAGGTAGCCGACTACCTGGCCTTAAGTGTGGATGTAGACACTGCTGTGAACAGCGATGAGGAACCCTTGAACTACTGGGTGCGCAGGCTTGACCTGTGGCCAGAGCTGTCCCAATTTGCCATCCAACTTCTCTCCTGCCCTGCCGCAAGCGTCCTGTCAGAAAGGACCTTCAGCGCAGCTAGAGGCATTGTCACAGAGAAGAGAAGTCGCCTAAGTCACAAAAGTGTTAAGTACCTCACCTTTATCAAAATGAATGAGGCATGGATCCCGGAGGGCTGCTGCCCGCCCCAAGACTAAGTCAGTCCCCGCACACACAGCATCTCTGCCTGCACGCCGTGTGACTGGCTGCCTGGCCTGCCCCAAGAAGACTAAGTCGCTCCCAGTCCCTCCACACAGCATGTCTGCCTGCAGGCCGCTTGACTACCTTCTCCGCCACCACCAACAGGGTCCGGGACTCCAGGCGGATTGCTGAATTTTTTAGGCCGCTGCTAGCAGCGGCCGCTGTAATAATTTTTCTGGTGCGTGTACATGACTGCCTAATTTTTCTGGCTGCACTGCGGGCAGCTGCAACAACAAAAGAAAAGGCATGTACATGCGCCCATTCCCCTTCGTGATCATTACCTTGCCGTGGTGAAGGGGCTTGCGTATCACAATGAAGCAATGACCGGCGCCTAGATGAGTGTCTCAGGGGGCACACCCACGATAATAAGGTCGTTGCCTCATTGTGGTCAGACCAAATTTGATCAGCTGGACAGTCACTGTTCTGTCATTCAGCTACATCAGCCAGGCGACCATATGGGTAGTAAAGCCACCAAAACCTGCACTCTCGCCATGGTGCGCACCAGTCCAGCACGACCGTCACTACACAAACAGCTGTTTGCGGTGCGTTACACGGTGAGTTTGGTGTGTCAGTGTGAAGCAGTACCTTAATTACACTACCTGATTGATGTATACACATGCAAGATGTTTTAAAACACTTTAGGCCTGTCATTTAGCATTCAATGTGATTTCTGCCCTTAAAACGCTGCTTTGCGTCAAATCCAGATTTTTCCCGGGGACTTTTGGCATGTATCCCACTCCGCCATGCCCCCCTCCAGGTGTTAGACCCCTTGAAACATCTTTTCTATCACTTTTGTGGCCAGCATAATTATTATTTTTTTTCAAAGTTCGCATCCCCATTGAAGTCTATTGCGGTTCGCGAACTTTAACGCGAACCGAACCTTCCGCGGAAGTTCGCGAACCAGGTTCGCGAACCTAAAATCGGAGGTTCGGCCCAACTCTATTCCCCACAACCATAAGTTGGAGATCCAAATAGTTAATCCTTTCAATATTGTGCTCATGTGTCAATCTAATATTTAACGTGTTTTCATTAAGTTGTGCCATGTATGTGTCCAACTCTTCTGTCGTACCCCTCCATAAGATTAACAAATCATCAATATACCTTTTCCAGGTAATCACCCCACCTGGTGCCCGTGCCAAAAACTCTTCTTCCCATCTGCCCATATACAAATTTGCCAGGCTGGGTGCGAATCCCGCCCCCATTGCACATCCCCTGTGTTGTCTATAATACTTTCCCCCATGCCAAAAGTAATTTCTTTCTAACGCAAATCTTAGTACCTCCAGCAAAAATTCCACCTGTTCTTGTGGTAACACTCCCTCCCTTTCCATATAATACCTGACCGCTTGTATGCTTTTTCCTTGTAATATACTTGTGTAGAGTGAGGAGACATCTGCCGTCACCAGAAGTGTCCCCTCCCTGATTTCCATTCCATCAACCTCCTGAATGGTGGCCGGGAAGGTCACTTCCGGTACATGGACGGCAGCCATTGGTTAAAGGGGTAAGACTTCCGGGTTAGGGAGGGAAGGGAAGAGGGAGTTTTTAATTAAGCAAAGGGTATTTAAAAACGTTAGGAGCAGGCCGCGCATGCTTCTGAGGAGTCGCCTAGAGCGACGAAACCGGTCAAGTACACGCGGCCTTACCATTATCCGAGGGGAGGAACGTGGCATGCAGAGGGGCAGGTGAAGGAAACAGCGCTCCACAGCCGACCCGGCGGCCAACGTTTGGGGTGGAGCCCACTAAAACTCTATGCGGAAAACCTTGGAAATGTTTGTAAGTGCAAAACTTTTTTATTAATAATTTTTTTATACAATTTTACGCTATGGGATCTCTGGCATATGTCTTTTTGAGGTGAAAAGAATTGGCAACTGTAACAGTGAGTGGTGAGGAAGAGACCTTCATTCCAAACGGCAGGGGGTGGCCAGACGACCCCACAAGCGCTGTGGACCCATCTAACAAAGGGTCTGATATAACGGTGAGTGGCCACTGCTTGGGGTGTGGTGGTGGTGTCTCACTTAAGTGGAGTAGGCTGTCTGCCCTGTCAAGGAGAAGTGCCGTTTACCACTTGGGGACAGTGTGGAACACAGATTGTCAACATTCTTTGTGCGCAGCTACTGTTTGAGACTGTGTATACAATATTATTAGTCTGGGGTGTGAGGTCCGTGGTCTCTACACCCTTGAACTGGTCTAAGGAATAACACAGATGATATACAATATTCCTAGTCTGGGGTGTGAGGTCCGTGGTCTCTACACCCTGGAACTATGCTAGAGAATAACACAGATAATAATACAGTGAACTGGCTAAGTGTGGATTCCCAGGTCTTCCTGGTTCCACCACACTGAAGGATCTGACTAAGGTCTGAGTGCTAACACATAGGTATTCGCAACGCCAGAAAACCAGCAATTGAACAGCAAGAGATATATATAGTAAAGCGCTCCATAGCACCGCCCAGCTCCCATCAACCAATCACCTGCTGAGCTGGGATCAGCTGACCGCCTCGATCAGCTGACCCTTCGCCTATTGGCATAAAGAGCCTGCCTTGCGGCGCGCACGCGCGCGTAGCTCTCCATCTGTGTGCACTACTAGGTCCAGACAAACCAGAAGCATGTTGCTGCAGGGAAACCGCCGTTCTGTGCGCGGATTCTGCCGCCTCACTGCCAGAACGCGCGGCGGTTTCTCCGCAATCCGTCACAATGACCCTGCGGCAGAGTGCACCGAAAAGCTCTTATGCACAGCAACGTCCTGCTGGGCAGGAAGTATGTCCCTGGGATTCCTGTCGGTCAGCATATGCATGCAGCGACACACCACACTCCATTGTTCACAGTGTGTCGCCCATAGACTTCCATTACCCCATGCACTGCGCATTAAGTGCTGTTCCCCTTGCGTCAACTCAGATACTTCCGGTGGACCGCAAAGTCTCTATAGACTTTATTTGCTTTAGCAGCTCCCGTCAGCAAAAAAAAGGGTAATGTAATGCAGGTTTAGCCTGCAAGTGTAAAAGAGGCTTTAAATTGAGGAGCAGTTTGATTCATTAAGGTCCTTATACCGGAACAGAGGCAATAACTAGAAAGATCTGGTTGTGTTTATGTGTTAAGCTATATAACTTTCTGCTAACAGAGCAGGCTCTGGTCTGTGTATGGAGAACATGCTTCAGGGCTTTACCTCTGTGTACACTTCATACTCGCTAAGTGACCAGCGCAGGTTCCTCACCGCCAGCTGATCTCCAGCCTCTGATTACCAGTCATGTGTAAACACGCACTGTGTGAAATTATGACAATCTAACTCACAGACCACTAGAAAAGGGAGATCCATAACAATCCACAGATGTCAAACCACCCAACAGTCAATAGTGCTGAATGTCAGCGGCGTGATTAACATTCATGGTGCGTCCGAGCGCCTTTACCTCTCAGAAGTAATAGACACAAGTGCCAAGCTCCGGACGCAATAGATAACTCCAGACAGGAGGGGAATAGAAACGTTACACAAGGATACCTCGCATCTCACCACATTTACTTAGCTGGGTGATGAGAGCGTCAGCCATGTGACAGGAAGCCGCTACCCACAGAGATGTGTGATCAGAAGTGATGTGCTAATCCATTTACACATCAAAGCAGATCCCATCATGCTAAATTAAAAATCATTAACGCAGCTAAGCTGCTATTTACAGTCGCTGTCACACATTATTGATGAAAGATGCCACCTACATTACTATACCTGATAATGCGGTTTCATAGCTTTTACTTTTGAACCACAAGTGACCAGTAAAGGTGGCTATCCACTAATGATTAGAGGGGAAGAGCGATGGAGGAACGATGGTTACATAACCTTGTCTGGCATCAATATGCGTAGAGCTGAATGACCCGTGTGCATTGTTCTTCTCTCACCCAGTCTGCCGGGAGCCACTCTGTTGTACGTCATCCGTCATCCCTCCTCCCTATTAGCAACAAACCCATCGCTAGCCTCAAGGTTAGTGACACGTCTGTACAAATGTTGGCCCTGAACTCTCACCTGACGGATGAAGTCCTGGTCCTTGTGCGATACAGATATCAACAGTGTGTGCGGCAGTAGAACTCACTAGGAGTTTAATGAATGCTGAGAACACAGGAGCATTACTAGGCATGATTTGTGCTAATGAATGGGTTGGTTGAAAATGTAGATATTTCTATAGTGAAATCTCTGGCACCCAAATTAGTCACTGAGCGCCGCTATAGCCGTAATTCTATCTACAGCCTATGGTGAAGCCAAAACCACTTCTCTGCACCAACATTAGCTGTCTCTCATGAGACCGCCTTCAGCTTCCTGTGTGAAAGAGGCCTAAAGGTGATTGGCCGCAGTAGTTGTCACGATTTGTGTCAGCAAGGAACAGAATTCTGATTATTAGGTGATCTGCAGTATCACCTATAATGCAGATATATACCTGATTATATGGTGATCTGCAGAATCACCTATAATACAGGTATATCAGAAGCTGATGTGACAACACATAGCAATATAGTGATTGGTGCAACAGTAGTACTGATAGATTTAGCTATACCTCACCAGAGGAGCTGACACCAAGTATTCGCAACAACAGACAAGTTGCAAGTGATTCAGCTAGGCTTATGAAGCAGAGGAGACCCCTCCGGCATGCCCCCTCCTATCAGCCAATGAGGAGCGGCGAGCGTCTCCTCTGACGTCAGCCGACCAGCCGGTCAGCTAACGCGCCTCCTCCCCGCATAAAGGTCCTGTCTGTGCACGCGCGCCCGTGATAATGCAACCCTATGTATGGCTGACAGACCCGTCCTCGGCGTGCTAGACGCCTGAGGCACGGATAGATTGCTAGGCAGGGAGCTGGAGGCAGTTGCGGTGGTAGCGCGGTTCACCGCAGCTGCCTCTGCCACGTTTGTTACAGTAGTAAACTTTCTTTGAGTAGATAAGGGGAGGGACAACTGAGAATCAATGAGCTGTACAATACTCAGGGCAGCAATTTAATAAATTCTCAATAATTACGCACTGATCAGCACAAAATAATAGGGATGGTTAATTAAGTGCAAATAATTTTGACTTGCCTGCAAATGTAATACAAACTGTATGTAGATTGGAACTGGGTCAATCAAAACTATCAGGAAGTGCACCTGACTAGGCCAATCCAAGCAGGATATTAGTCTTAAATTTGCATGCAAGGCCAGATTTATACTGTTTTGTTCCCCTAGACCAAGTATGCTGTGGCTCCCCATTCCATGTGCCGCAGTACCCTCCCCCCTCCCATTCCATGTGCCTCATCCATGTACTGTAGCCTTCTCTTTCATTAACAGGTCCCTTATGCATCAGTTTCCTTTTTTCAGACTCCTCTTTCATATGTAACAACCCTTCTTTCATGTTCCGGTGCCCCCTGAGGCTGCAGCAGCCCAAGGCCAAAGCCTTGAGGCCTTTCCAGAAATCCGGCCCTGTACGCATTTAAATTGGCATTATATGCATCTCACTGACCACCCCTATCCGAGAGTTTTGCATGAGAGGCTGTTGTAATGCATTGAGTGGTAAAAACATTGTGGCTGCTGCAGCGCAATGAATATTAGATAAGATTGCTGCAGACAATGATCTAATAATTACTGGAGCACAATGGTAGACAATGTAACAGATATTATGTGAAGAGACTGGCGCACGCTTCATCGGGGATATGCTTCTGGTAAGGCAGAAATGAGTTGATAGCTGGCTGCTGTCCATCACACCAACAGGCTGTGATATGTAAATCTTATGACAAGCTCAGTCCTGGGCATGTCTACCAAATCCAGAAAGGGTCAATCAAGCATCTGATGCTTATTGGCAATGATCAGATAACAAGTACAAAAAGCTTTAGATATACAGTGAGGGTCTAATCTACCAAGACAGGTGTAAAGCAGATGTAGAGCAGTTGCCCACAGCAGGCAAGCGCATCTCAAGAGCTAAGTGAACAAGTATTCTGATTGGCTGCTCAGAGCGATGGCTCCTAGATCTTCTTGGTTTCATTTCACCTGTCTTAATAAATCAGCCCACGCGGATAAGATGTGCAGCTATCTTCACTGGGGCTGCTTTGATGCTAACATAACCCCCAAAACACAACAGTACGTAGACTCAGTGTCTATAAACCACTTCCAGTTTAACATTCACCGCTGCTAACCATGAGTTATGTCTACATTCAACAGGGATAAAATATACTGTGCATGAGCCATAGAGGAGTATGACCGGACCATTTACTGGTACAGATAATGCTCACAGTGACCTTATAAAACCCCTCATTGTATGCAGCAGACTGACTGTGATAGGTCACATACTGCTCAACATATTACCACTCTCTCGCTTTACTGTTCCCTTCTGCATCATAGGCCAATTCCCACTATGCCTGCCACTTCTGTATAAAGAGGAGTACAGAAGCACAAAGTGAGAGTAATGCTACCCAATGTGAATTTCCCCATATAAGAGAGAAAGCACTGGGAGTGATCTTCCACTAGGCCTTTACATAGTTACATAGTTACATAGTTACATAGTTATTTTGGTTAAAAAAAGACATACGTCCATCGAGTTCAACCAGTACAAAGTACAACTCCAGCCCGTCCCCCACATACCCCTGTTGATCCAGAGGAAGGCGAAAAAACCCCCACAAGGCATGGTCCAATTAGCCCCAAAAGGGAAAAATTCCAGATGGCAATCAGATAAAATCCCTGGATCAACATCATTAGGCATAACCTAGTAATTGTAGCCATGGATGTCTTTCAACGCAAGGAAAGCATCTAAGCCCCCTTTAAATGCAGGTATAGAGTTTGCCATAACGACTTCCTGTGGCAATGCATTCCACATCTTAATCACTCTTACTGTAAAGAACCCTTTCCTAAATAAATGGCTAAAACGTTTTTCCTCCATGCGCAGCTCATGTCCTCTAGTCCTTTGTGAAGGCCTAGGGACAAAAAGCTCATCCGCTAAGCTATTATATTGCCCTCTGATGTATTTATACATGTTAATTAGATCTCCTCTAAGGCGTCTTTTCTCTAGACTAAATAAACCCAGTTTATCTAACCTTTCTTGGTAAGCGAGACCTTCCATCCCACGTATCAATTTTGTAGCTCGTCTCTGCACCTGCTCTAAAACTGCAATATCTTTTTTGTAATGTGGTGCCCAGAACTGAATTCCATATTCCAGATGTTGCCTTACTAGAGAGTTAAACAGGGGCAATATTATGCTAGCATCTCGAGTTTTTATTTCCCTTTTAATGCATCCCAAAATTTTGTTCGCTTTAGCTGCAGCGGCTTGGCATTGAGTACGATTATTTAACTTGTTGTCGATGAGTACTCCTAAGTCCTTCTCCAAGTTTGATGTTCCCAACTGTATCCCATTTATTTTGTATGGTGCTAGACCATTGGTACGACCAAAATGCATGACTTTACATTTGTCAACATTGAATTTCATCTGCCATCTATGTGCCCATATAGCCATCCTATCCAGATCTTGTTGCAATATGACACTATCTTCCTGAGAGTTGATGATTCTGCACAATTTTGTATCATCTACAAAAATAGCAACATTGCTCACTACTGCATCTACTAGGTCATTAATAAATAAATTGAAGAGCACTGGACCCAGTACTGACCCCTGCGGGACCCCACTGCTAACAGTCTCCCATTTTGAGTACGATCCATTGACCACAACTCTTTGTTTTCTGTCCATTAGCCAGTTCCCTATCCATGCACACAAACTCTTACCCAGTCCTTGCATCCTCAACTTTTGCACCAGACTTCTGTGGGGAACAGTGTCGAAGGCCTTTGCAAAGTCCAAGTATATCACATCTACAGCATTCCCAATATCCATATTAGCATTCACTACCTCATAAAAGCTGAGCATGTTAGTCAAACAGGACCTGTCTTTAGTAAACCCATGTTGATGCTGAGAAATAAGATTATTTTCTACTATGAAGTCATGTATAGTATCTCTTAGTAACCCCCTTTGTGGTTGTTATTCTAGCACAGTGGCATTTCTCATATCCGCTCATTCTAAAACATGTGTTATAGTTTTAAGTGATTATTAATAATAATAATTATTATGCTAGAAGAACCTTATCTGCATGGAGTTTGTATGTTCTCCCAGGGTGTAATGAGGTTCCTCTGGGCACTTTGTGTATTTCTCATATTTCACAGACATACAGATAAGTGGACTGGTTCCCCTGTAAAAACTTAGCCCAATGCCAAGTATACACAATGCAATTATCCATCAGATTGATGGTCGAATTGATTATTTTCGACAGGTTCAATCTGATTTCCGATAATTTTTCTAATTGACTTTGTGATCGGAAAATCGATCAGAAAAACGACTGGAAATCAGATCGGACCTGTTGGAAATAATCGATTGAACCGTCAATCTGACAGAAAATTGCAATGTGAGCACTAGGCATTAGACTGTATTAGGGACATTAGACTGACAATAGTAGGGATTAGATTATGAGATCCTCTGGGGGACAATTAGTGACATGACTACGGATTCTGTAAAATACTGTAACTACAGTATATAGGCTGGGTGCACACATACCTTAACTACTTAAGGACCACAGTCTTTTCGCCCCTTAAGGACCAGAGCCTTTTTCTCCATTCAGACCACTGCAGCTTTCACGGTTTATTGCTCGGTCATACAACCTACCACCTAAAGGAATTTTACCTCCTTTTCTTGTCACTAATACAGCTTTCTTTTGCTGCTATTTGATTGCTGCTGCGATTTTTAAGTTTTTATTATATTCATCAAAAAATACATGAATTTTGGCAAAAAAATGACTTTTTTAACTTGCTGTGCTGACATTTTTCAAATAAAGTAAAATTGTCTCAAAATGACCTGTGAAATCCTAAAGGTACTCATTGGACTTTGGGCCCCTTAGCACAGTTAGGCTGCAAAAAAGTGTCACACATGTGGTATCGCCGTACTCAGAAGAAGTAGTATAATGTGTTTTGTGGTGTATTTTTACATATAACCATGCTGGGTGGGAGAAATATCTCTGTAAATGACACATTTTTTATTTTTTTTACACACAATTGTCCATTTACAGAGAGATTTCTCCCACCCAGCATGGGTATGTGTAAAAATACACCACAAAACACATTATACTACTTCTCCTGAGTATGGCGATACCACATGTGTGACACTTTTTTGCAGCCTAGGTGCGCTAAGGGGCCCAACGTCCTATTCACAGGTCATTTTGAGGCATTTGTTTTCTAGACTACTCCTCACGGTTTAGGGCCCCTAAAATGCCAGGGCAGTATAGGAACCCCACAAGTGACCCCATTTTAGAAAGAAGACACCCCAAGGTATTCCGTTAGGGGTATGGTGAGTTCATAGAAGATTTTATTTTTTGTCACGAGTTAGTGAAAAATGACACTTTGTGAAAAAAACAATAAAAATCCAATTTACGCTAACTTTTGACAAAAAATAAAATCTTCTATGAACTCATCATACACCTAACAGAATACCTTGGGGTGTCTTCTTTCTAAAATGGGGTCACTTGTGGGGTTCCTATACTGCCCTGGCATTTTATGGGCCCAAAACTGTGAGTGGTCTGGAAACAAAATTTCTCAAAATGACTGTTCAGGGGTATAAGCATCTGCAAATTTTGATGACAGGTGGTCTATGAGGGGGCAAATTTTGTGGAACCGGTCCTAAGCAGGGTGGCCTCTTAGATGACAGGATGTTTTGGGCCTGATCTGATGGATAGGAGTGCTAGGGGGGTGACAGGAGGTGATTGATGGGTGTCTCAGGGGGCGGTTAGAGGGGAAAATAGATGCAATCAATGCACTAGGGAGGTGATCGGAAGGGGGTCTGAGGGGGATCTGAGGGTTTGGCCGAGTGATCAGGAGCCCACACAGGGCAAATTAGGGCCTGATCTGATGGGTAGGTGTGCTAGAGGGTGACAGGAGGTGATTGATGGGTGTCTCAAGGTGTGATTAGAGGGGGGAAATAGATGCAAGCAATGCACTAGCGAGGTGATCAGGGCTGGGGTCTGAGGACGTTCTGAGGTGTGGGCGGGTGATTGGGTGCCCGCAAGGGGCAGATTAGGGTCTAATCTGATGGGTAACCGTGACAGGTGGTGATAGGGGGTGATTGATGGGTAATTAGTGGGTGTTTAGAGGAGAGAAGAGATGTAAACACTGCACTTGGGAGGTGATCTGATGTCGGATCTGCGGGCGATCTATTGGTGTGGGTGGGTGATCAGATTGCCCGCTGGGGGCAGGTTAGGGGCTGATTGATGGGTGGCAGTGACAGGGGGTGATTGATGGGTGGCAGTGACAGGGGGTGATTGATAGGTGATTGACAGGTGATCAGTGGGTTATTACAGGGAATAACAGATGTAAATATTGCACTGGCGAATTGATAAGGGGGGGGGTCTGAGGGCAATCTGAGCATGTGGGCGGATGATTGGGTGCCCGCAAGGGGCAGATTAGGGTCTAATCTGATGGGTAACAGTGACAGGTGGTGATAGGGGGTGATTGATGGGTAATTAGTGGGTGTTTAGAGGAGAGAAGAGATGTATACACTGCACTTGGGAGGTGATCTGATGTCGGATCTGCAGGCGATCTATTGGTGTGGGTGGGTGATCAGATTGCCCGCAAGGGGCAGGTTAGGGGCTGATTGATTGGTGGCAGTGACAGGGGGTGATTGATGGGTGGCAGTGACAGGGGGTGATTGATAGGTGATTGACAGGTGATCAGTGGGTTATTACAGGGAATAACAGATGTAAATATTGCACTGGCGAATTGATAAGGGGGGGTCTGAGGGCAATTTGAGCGTGTGGGCGGGTGATTGGGTGCCCGCAAGGGGTAGATTAGGGTCTAATCTGATGGGTAACAGTGACAGGTGGTGATAGGGGGTGATTGATGGGTGATTGATGGGTAATTAGTGGGTGTTTAGAGGAGAGAAGAGATGTAAACACTGCACTTGGGAGGTGATCTGATGTCGGATCTGCGGGCGATCTATTGGTGTGGGTGGGTGATCAGATTGCCCGCAAGGGGCAGGTTAGGGGCTGATTGATGGGTAGCAGTGACAGGGGGTGATTGACGGGTGATTGACGGGTGATTGACGGGTGATTGACAGGTGATTGACAGGTGATCAGGGGGGATAGATGCATACAGTACACGGGGGGGGGGGGGGTCTGGGGAGAATCTGAGGGGTGGGGGGGTGATCAGGAGGGGGCAGTGGGCAGGGGGGGGGATAAAAAAAAATAGCGTTGACAGATGGTGACAGGGAGTGATTGATGGGTGATTAGGGGGGTGACTGGGTGCAAATAGTGGTCGGGGGGGTGGGGAGGGGGGGGGTCTGTGGGGTGCTGTGGGTGATCAGGGGGCAGGGGGGGGGGAATCAGTGTGCTTGGGTGCAGACTAGGGTGGCTGCAGCCTGCCCTGGTGGTCCCTCGGACACTGGGACCACCAGGGCAGGAGGCAGCCAGTATAATAGGCTTTGTATACATTACAAAGCCTATTATACATATGTGCAGCAGCGATCCGGGTGCTAGTAACCCGCCGGCGCTTCCGAACGGCCGGCGGGTTACTACGAGCGGTGGGCGGAGCGAGTCCCCGGCGGCTGATCGCGTCACGAATGACGCGATCGCCGCATAGCCACTCCCGCAGCCACCCCCGCCAATGGGCGTATTGCGGTCGTTTGGGCCCGGACTTTGCCGCTGCCTATCGGCTGGGGACGGTCCTCAAGTGGTTAACGTATAAGGATATGTTTTATCTCATATTTTATGTTAATGTTGCGTGCGTTTTTCCTGCGTTTTTGGTATGTTTGCGATGCGTTTTTCAAGTGTTTTGAATGCGTTTTAATGCGTTTGAGGTTCGCATATACAAAATGCATATGCATTTTGTATGCATTTTTCATGCCTTTTTATAATTTCCATTTATGCAAATCACTAGGACAACAACAGGAAGCAGAAATACAGCAAAAAAAAAAATTGGGGGGGAAAAAACGCATAAAAACGCATACCATTGCGTTCCCATTGACTTTCATTATGTGCGTCTTTGCTGCGTTTATGAATATTATGCAACAAAACCTGTTTGAAAACGCATATGCGTTTTTATATATGTTTTTCTTGCGACCCATAGACTTCCATTAGCGGCAAAAACGCAGCATTTTCCGCAACGCTAGTGTTTGTGCTATATGTGCACCTAGCCATAAATACACAACAATAACAAAAAAAATAAATAAACTGTGACCAGTGGTGCTCAGCAGAGCTCGAATATTCGAGTAGCTCGAATATTCTAGCTCTTTTCCAGCTATTCGAGCTCGGTATTCGAGCTCCGAATAGCTGTAGCTATTCGAATGGGCTATTCGCGTACACTCGAATAGCCCATTCACTATTCGAGCTATTTGAGCAAACGGCGCTATTCGAGCTCGGTACCGAGCTCGAATAGCGTCATAGCCCAGATTGATGTCCTTAGAGCCAATCAGAGGGCTCCCAGGCCCTCTGACGGCAGCCAATCACAGAGGGGGACCCTGGCCAGCCCCTACCCTATAAATAGCGGCCGCCATGTTACGTTTCTCCGTCCTTGCCTGAGACTTGCATAGAGAGAGAGTTGCTCCTTTGTGCTTTGGCTTAGCAAGAGCTTTATTGTGGTCATTTACCTAGCGTTTTTGCTCACATACACCTCCTATACACACCTATATTGTTGTTAGTTAGTTAGACATTGTATTTTAGTTAGTAGCTTTTGTGTTACATAGAGACAGGCCAGCTGCTGCAGGCTTACAGCTTTAGGCCTCAGGGCCTGCCTGTGTGGGCAGCTGTCCTCCTGTCCTCTGTTTATTTCTCTCTATTCTATACCAGTATTTCTGCTGTCCTTTACTACTGATTGTATTAGTATTGTAGTTATATACTGTAACTGTACTAGGACACTCACTGTCACTGTTCATAGGCTACTAGCTGCTCCTGCGTGTGTGCACTCACTGTCTGTGTACACACTACACACACTCTATTTCCAAGTTCTGATAACTGATTGATTATTGTAATTGAATATTGTAATTAGTTAGTTGTACTCACTGTTACTACTTACTGTACTAGGAGTCTAGGACACTCAGTCACTGTTCATAGGCTACTAGCTCCTGCGTGTGTGCACTCACTGTCTGTGTACACACTACACACACTCTATTTCCTTCTGATAACTGATTGATTATTGTAATTAGTTAGTTGTACTTACTGTTACTACTTACTCTTACTGTACTAGGAGTCTAGGACACTCAGTCACTGTTCATAGGCTACTAGCTCCTGCGTGTGTGCACTCACTGTCTGTGTACACACTACACACACTCTATTTCCTTCTGATAACTGATTGATTATTGTAATTAGTTAGTTGTACTTACTGTTACTACTTACTGTACTAGGAGTCTAGGACACTCAGTCACTGTTCATAGGCTACTAGCTCCTGCGTGTGTGCACTCACTGTCTGTGTACACACTACACACACTCTATTTCCTTCTGATAACTGATTGATTATTATAATTAGTTAGTTGTACTTACTGTTACTACTTACTGTACTAGGAGTCTAGGACACTCAGTCACTGTTCATAGGCTACTAGCTCCTGCGTATGTGCACTCACTGTCTGTGTACACACACTACACACACTCTATTTCCTTCTGATAACTGATTGCTTATTGTAATTAGTTAGTTGTACTTACTGTTACTACTTACTCTTACTGTACTAGGAGTCTAGGACACTCAGTCACTGTTCATAGGCTACTAGCTCCTGCGTGTGTGCACTCACTGTCTGTGTACACACACTACACACACTCTATTTCCTTCTGATAACTGATTGATTATTGTAATTAGTTAGTTGTACTTACTGTTACTACTTACTCTTACTGTACTAGGAGTCTAGGACACTCAGTCACTGTTCATAGGCTACTAGCTCCTGCGTGTGTGCACTCACTGTCTGTGTACACACTACACACACTCTATTTCCTTCTGATAACTGATTGATTATTGTAATTAGTTAGTTGTACTTACTGACTGTTACTACTTACTTACTTACTGTACTAGGGACACTCACTCAGTCACTGTTCATAGGCTAGCTCCTGCGCGTGTTTGCGCGTGCGTGCACTCACTGTCTGTAGTGTACACACACTAAATTTACTTGTGATTACTACTGATTATTGTAACTGCTAGTTGTACTTCCTGACTGTTACTACTTACTTACTGTACTAGGGACACTCACTCAGTCACCTCACCCACCAACCCACTCCATTAAAGTACCCCACTTTTCACCCGCCCTTTTAAAAAACTTTTGTCTATACGCCCAAAACATCGAAGATGTCTGGAAGTGGCAGCCAGCGCGGTTTGGGCAAGGGGAAGGGCAGCAAGGGAATCAGGAGGAGAGGGAGCAGCATTGTGGCAAGCCGCGGGCGCGGGCGCGCCACCATGCACAGTTCCGCAGCAGCAGCGTCAGTGGCTAACATTCCTCCCATAGCCACTGGCCGTGGACGCCTTGGGCGCCGCCCAGCAGGAGCATCTGCAACTCACGCTGCAGAGACACAGCAGCAGCAGCCTGTAGCACCTGCTCCGATTTTCCTCCAGCCGGGTCGGAAACGTCCCATTGAGGAAAAGCATGCAGACACTGTGGTGCAACTCATGACGGAGGATGAGCAGCCCGCCATCAGCTCTGCATCTGAGGCCTCCACCCTCACCACCACCACCACCACCCCTGTTCGCAGCAGCCGCCCAGCAGGGTCTGGGGAGGAGGCCAGTTCACCGTCACTCGCCGACCTGTCATTCAGCAGTCTTTTGACCCCAGGCATCATGAGTAAATTGTCTGCTGTTGTTGGCGATCTTGAGGAGGAGATGCTGATGGGCACTTTGGGGGATGAGGGATTGGACAGCAAGACTGTGGCGACAGTCAAGCAGCCCATCCATGCATCAGGAGAGGAGTTTGGGGGGTCCTCATCCCAGCAGGACATGTTTCAGGAGGGGGAGGATGTTGATGACCCGGTGACAGACAGAGACTGGGTGCCACCACCTCCAGGGGATGTCGTCCTCAGCTGCTCTGAGGAGGAGGAGGAGGATGCTCTTGAGGGCCTTGCAAGGAGGCGCATCATTGCAAGCATTGCCAGCAGCAGTAGGCAGGTCCCACAGCCTGCTGGTGTCTCAGGCTCAGCAGCAGCAGCAGCAGCATCTGCCAGTACCACCACCAGCCGCACCCAAGCCCCCCAAGCCCCATCCCCAACCACCACAGGGAGACAGGCAGCAGCGCTTCCATGCCGTAGGGGGATGTTTCTGTCACCAATCTGGCGCTTTTTCACCATGCCCACAGTGTACAGCAAGTACGCCACTTGCAACCACTGTCAGCGGAAGTTGAGCAGAGGTGCAGACCCCTTAAAGTTCTGCACCAGCTCGCTCATCAACCACCTTGCTGCGAAACATTTCCACCAGCATCAGGAGTTCCAGAGGCTGAAGGCATCTGGTGCTGGCAGTGGCACCACACCCATCACTGCACAGCCTTCAGCAGCAGCAGCAACAGCAGCCACCCGCCCTCCTGCTCCTCCAGCAGCACCAGCAGGAGTGCGGAAACGCACTGCTCCTCCCCCCTCTGCAACTCCTGCCGCCGACACTGAGGCCTGTTCTGGCAGCCAGTCCTCAGTGGCCTCCTCCGCTGTGTCTGCTGATTCCCGTGCCAGCAAAAGGCCACGCTTGAGCCTTTTGAGCGAGTCCTTCCAGGGGGTGGTTAGGGCTCTGCCTCCCAGCAGCCGTCGCGTGCGGCAGCTGAACGGCTTGCTGGCACGGGCCATGTGCTCCCAACTCCTGCCGTACACGCTCGTGCAGGAGGGGAGCGACATTCGTGCGCTGCTTGCTTGCGCAGCCCCAGACTGGCAGCTCCCCAGCAGACACTTTTTCTCCCGCAAGGCCATTCCTGCACTGCACCGCTTTGTGATGGCCAATGTGGAGCGAGGGCTGGAGCACGCGGTTGGTGAAAGGGTCCACATCACCATGGACACCTGGAGCAGCCGCTTCGGGACAGGCCGCTACCTGTCCTTCACTGTCCACTGGGTCAGCTTGGTGGAAGGGGTGAGGATGGGAGAGCAGCAGCGGGCACAGCAGCAGCAGCAACACAGTGGGTGGTGCCACCCCGCAGGGTCAGGGGAACTGCAGCAGGTTCCTCCGATCCTCTGCCATCCTCCGGCACACCTGGCCAAACCCCCCGCCTCAGCAGCAGCGTGAAGGCCCGCCACTGCCAAGCGCTGCTGCACTTGGTCAGCCTTGGGAAGACCAAGCTGACGGCAACCCATGTGTTGGCCAAACTCCAGGAGCAGGAGAGGATTTGGCTGACCCCCAGAGGCCTCAGAGTCGGAGAGGTGGTGGCCGACAATGGGGCCAATCTGGTTGCCGCAATAGACAGGGGAAACCTGACCCACATCCCCTGTCTTGCCCACGTGCTGAACCTGGTAGTGCAGAAGTTCTTGCGCACCTACCAGGGGATGGGCGAACTGCTGGAAACGGCAAGGAACGTTGTGCGTCACTTCCGGCGCTCGGCTGCAGCCTGTGCGAGCCTGGAAGACGTGCAAAAGGAGCTGGATCTGCCACGCCATCGGCTGATCCTTGACGTTCCGACTCGCTGGAACTCCACCCTGGCGATGTTGGAGCGTCTGGTTGAACAGAAGCACGCTGTCAACCAGTACCTTGCCCTGGCCACTGTTTCCGCCGCTCAGAGAAGGGACAAGACCAGCAACATCCCGTCCATCGTCCCCGATGATGACTGGAGGCACATGCAGCAGGTGTGCTTAGTGCTGGCTCCCTTTCTGCAGGCCACTAACATGGTGAGCAGGGACCATGCTATGGTCTGCGAGTGGGTGCCCCTGGTTTGTCTGCTGAACAGGGCCCTCGATGCTTTGCTGGAACAGGGAGCGGCAGCCTTGGACCAGCAGGAGCGGCAAGCAGCTGCACAGTCCACCTCTGAGGGGGAGGAGGAGGAGGACTTGGTGGAGGTCCCTGACCTTGCTGCTGATGAGGGGGAGCAGCACAGTGCAGCTGAGTTGGTGCGGGGGTGGAGAGAGGATGAGGCTGACGAGGCAGAGGAGGAGGATGAGGACAGCAGCACTGCCGTCGATGTGCCAGCAGACGTGGCCCGCCTCTTCCCAATGGCAGCGCACATGCTGACGTGCCTGCGCAGAGACCCCAGGGTGATCCAGATGAAGCAGAGGGAGGACATCTGGATCAGCATGATGTTGGACCCACGCCTCAAGGGGAAGTTGAGCCAGTTCCTGCCGCCTGCAGGAGGAGACCCAGCGCAACAAATAAGGAGCTTGCAGCAGGCCCTTGTTGAGCGCTTGGAGGAAGCCTTCCCCCAGCCTTCCACCCCCACTGTCCAGCAGCCAGCACAGAGGCAGCAGCAGGTGCCTGCATCCAGCAGCAAGCGCCCCACAGACCTGCTGTCTCTCAGCCACGAGCTCTACAGGACTGTAGAGGCTCCGGCAGCAGTGACTAGAGAGGAGGTGCATGCAGCAGCATCCTCCACCGGTCACAGCCAGCGCCTGACCCGCATGGTGGCTGACTACATGGGGTCCTACAGCGGGCTTGACAGCGATGCCCCTGTTGATCCCATGGAGTATTGGGTCAAGCGCCTGGAAATCTGGAGCGAGCTGGCGCAGTACGCCCTGGAAGTGCTGTCCTGCCCCCCTTCCAGCGTGCTGTCCGAGCGCTGCTTCAGTGCAGCTGGTGGTGTGGTCACCGAGAAACGCTCACGTCTGTCTCACAAGTCTGTGGACAGACTGACGTTTCTCAAGATGAACCAGGCGTGGGTGGAAGGCGAGTTCCTGGCCCCTGTTGTCGGCGAGAGGGGGACATGAACTGGCTAAGAACCATCGTTAATGTGCCTTACCACCCTTTACCACCTCCTGGCTCCTGCTCACTAAGCCAGCCTGGTTCACTTTGACTATTACGTCGCCTGCAGCCACACATTTTACACCTACAGTGGGCTGCTGTGTACTGCCCTTCTGCTGTCTGTCTGTGTTTCCCACTGCCAGGGTACACAGATTTACCTTCTGCTGCCACTCTGCCACCAGCTATTACGTCAAACAATAGCTATATATCTGTGTAATTTGTTTTACAAACAAAACCAAAAAACCATAAAAAAAAAAAAAAGGTTTAATTTTTCTGAGGTGCCCGGGTTGAAAACTGTGTTGTCCCAGTTGTGTATTGGACACGATGTGGGCTGCACGACCGCTGTCTGGGACCTCCTGTTGTGTTCATTTACGGCCTGGTATCACCGCTAGGTACCAGGGCTATTATGTCACGCTGCCTGCCTGCTGCCACACTCACACTACTCCTCCATTCCTCCTGCTGATGCTGCTGTCTGTCTGTGTTTCCCAACGCCAGGGTACACAGATTTACCTTCTGCTGCCACTCTGCCACCAGCTATTACGTCAAAAAATAGCTATATCTGTGTAATTGGTTGTAAAACCAAAACTACAAAACCATAAAAAAAAAAAAGGTTTAATTTTTCTGAGGTGCCCGGGTTGAAAACTGTGTTGTCCCAGTTGTGTATTGGACACAATGTGGGCTACACGACCGCTGTCTGGGACCTCCTGCCTGCTGTGTTTATTTACAGCCCTGGTATCACCGCTAGGTACCAGGGCTATTATGTCACGCTGCCTGCCTGCTGCCACACTCACACTACTCCTCCATTCCTCCTGCTGATGCTGCTGTCTGTCTGTGTTTCCCAACGCCAGGGTACACAGATTTACCTTCTGCTGCCACTCTGCCACCAGCTATTACGTCAAACAATAGCTGCTCACATTACTCCTCCATTCCTCCTGCTGCTGCTGCTGCTGTCTGTCTGTCTGTGTTTCCCAACGCCAGGGTACACAGATTTACCTTCTGCTGCCACTCTGCCACCAGCTATTACGTCAAAAAATAGCTATATCTGTCTGTGTAATTTGTTGTAAAAACAAAACTACAAAACCATAAAAAAAAAAAAAAGGTTTAATTTTTCTGAGGTGCCCGGGTTGAAAACTGTGTTGTCCCAGTTTTATATTGGACACAATGTGGGCTACACGACCGCTGTCTGGGACCTCCTGCCTGCTGTGTTTATTTACAGCCCTGGTATCACCGCTAGGTACCAGGGCTATTATGTCACGCTGCCTGCCTGCTGCCACACTCACACTACTCCTCCATTCCTCCTGCTGATGCTGCTGTCTGTCTGTGTTTCCCAACGCCAGGGTACACAGATTTACCTTCTGCTGCCACTCTGCCACCAGCTATTACGTCAAACAATAGCTGCTCACATTACTCCTCCATTCCTCCTGCTGCTGCTGCTGCTGTCTGTCTGTCTGTGTTTCCCAACGCCAGGGTACACAGATTTACCTTCTGCTGCCACTCTGCCACCAGCTATTACGTCAAAAAATAGCTATATCTGTCTGTGTAATTTGTTGTAAAAACAAAACTACAAAACCATAAAAAAAAAAAAAGGTTTAATTTTTCTGAGGTGCCCGGGTTGAAAACTGTGTTGTCCCAGTTGTGTATTGGACACAATGTGGGCTACACGACCGCTGTCTGGGACCTCCTGCCTGCTGTGTTTATTTACAGCCCTGGTATCACCGCTAGGTACCAGGGCTATTATGTCACGCTGCCTGCCTCATTGACTGCCTGCTGCCACACACTCATCCTCCTCCTCCTGCTGCTGAATTTACCTCCTGCTGTCTGTGTGTTTCCACTGCCAGGGAGCACATACAATGGCGCTTCCAACATGCGTGCGCCACCAGCTATTTGTTACGCTCAAAAATAGCTGCATTTCTTTAAAAAAAAAAATTTGAAAAGAGAAATAAGTGAAGAAGAAGACGATATAGAAGAAGATGAAGAAGAAGAAGAAGAAGAAGATGAAGAAGAAGAAGAAGAAGAAGGAGAAGAAGATGAAGATGAAGAAGAAGAAGATGAAGAAGAAGAAGATGAAGAAGATGAAGAAGATGAAGATGAAGAAGATGAAGAAGAAGAAGATGAAGAAGAAGAAGATGATGAAGAAGAAGAAGATGAAGATGATGAAGAAGAAGAAGATGAAGAAGAAGATGAAGATGATGAAGAAGAAGAAGATGAAGAAGATGAAGAAGATGAAGATGAAGAAGATGAAGAAGATGAAGAAGAAGAAGATGATGAAGAAGAAGAAGAAGATGAAGAAGAAGATGAAGAAGATGAAGAAGAAGAAGAAGAAGAAGAAGATGAAGAAGATGAAGATGATGAAGAAGATGAAGAAGAAGAAGATGAAGATGATGAAGAAGAAGAAGATGAAGAAGAAGATGAAGATGATGAAGAAGAAGAAGATGAAGAAGATGAAGAAGATGAAGATGAAGAAGATGAAGAAGATGAAGATGATGAAGAAGAAGAAGAAGATGAAGAAGAAGATGAAGAAGATGAAGAAGATGAAGAAGAAGAAGAAGATGAAGAAGCTGAAGATGAAGAAGATGAAGAAGAAGAAGAAGAAGAAGAAGATGAAGAAGATGAAGAAGATGAAGAAGAAGAAGAAGATGAAGAAGTTGAAGATGAAGAAGATGAAGAAGAAGAAGAAGATGAAGAAGATGAAGAAGATGAAGAAGAAGATGAAGAAGATGAAGAAGAAGATGAAGAAGAAGATGAAGAAGATGAAGAAAAAGAAGATGAAGAAGAAGAAGATGATGATGAAGAAGATGAAGAAGAAGAAGAAGAAGACAATATAAAAGAAGAAGAAGATATAGAAGAAGATATAGAAGAAGAAGATATAGAAGAAGAAGATATAGAAGAAGAAGAAGAAGAAGATATAGAAGATAAAGAAGAAGAAGAAGAAGTATATACAGTACTGAACAAATTTCTGGACACAACTTCTCTTTTCAACTTTTTTTTTTTAAAGGAACATCCCCACATAATCACTTGCTGTTGTTACTTGGAAAAAAAGAGGTTTCTTGCATCATTCACCCTCAAAACAAGTGTTGGAAGCTATTTAAGGCCATTTCGAATAGTCAGCTCGAATAATGAGCTCGAATACCGACTCGAATAGTGAGCTCGAATTCCGAGGTCGAATCGAATAGTAAAAATTATTCGACTCGAATATTCGACTGATCTCGAATAATTTACTATTCGAATTCGACCTAACTCGAATTTTGAAAAGGGGTATTTGAGCACCACTAACTGTGACACACACACACCTTATAACCATATATAAGATAGATAAGACCACATCTCTCTTCCTTCCCTGCTGCTTTTTAACAGTTTCCACAAAAGGATTGTGCTAAGCTAGGGTGACTCTACACTGCAATTCAGCTTTTCCTCAGTGTTGATGACAGATTTCTCAATAATGTATGACAGTTACATCGTGTTACCTTACGCCATGTTGCATTAAATTAAATACATGACTTGTTTGTCAATCATTCAACCCAGGATTGGTGTCTACTCCTATGTCTCATCTATTCTGCTAAAAAGCTGCTATGCAATCCTCAGTCCTGCGCTCCAATCGAGGTAGGTGCACACATATACCAATTCACTATTGTTACGCTATGGCTGGAATAAGTGATGTGTGCTGTCCATGTGCCTCGTTTATGTGGTAAAATAAAGCTGTGGTATTTCAAACATAACAAAAAGTCATTACTGCTTACTTGTCAGCTGCAAAAAACAATGTTTAGGACTACATAGCACTTTGGCCTCAATTCATAAAGAGTTGTGCGATTAAAAAAAAAAAAAAAAAAAAATCATGTTGCTAAAATACCGCATTCAGTTTTTTAGACTTTTTGGCAATTCATATAGATTTTCACATGTGCAAGTTCGCTAATTTACCGAAAAAGACCAGTGCGGTGACAGAGTAGGTCTGTTTTCCCACTGACGGCATTACAATAATAAAAAACATCCCGGCATCCCTTTAGATGTTCATGTTAGATTCACAGGGAGTAGAGCAGTCTATTAGTCTTTATTAACATTTTATTTAATAGCTCGTGTTTAGATGAACTCTGCAGAAACCAGACAGGCCATGCTTAGATGATTTCCCCACTTGCTCCTCCGCATCTTCAAACAGGAGCCTAAAAGGGTTAAACGTATGAAGGGCAGCAGGGGAAAACTTTTTTGTGCTGCTCTCTCCTCTGCTGCCTGAGGGGTAAAGAAGCTTGTCCCTCCCAAGAGGATGTGGCAACCTATCAGAGAGAGTAGCAGAAGACAGAGGCTGTTCCTATGGGCTCTCTGCTACTGTCAGTCATGGTCTTCAATGGGATATCACACCCTGAAGGCATGGCTTTCCCGCATGTTCCGATCTTTATGAATTGTCATTTACTGACATGTTTTGAGGTATTTACCGTACAAACAGAGGAATAGCTTTGGGTGGGCAAGGGGGGGGGGGCATATGTCCCCGGGTGTAGCACTGTGAGGGCGCTCAGCACGGCCATTGCACCCCCACCTGCAGGAGAGGTAGCTCACTGGCTGCCCGAAGTGCCCCTGCTTCTCTCCCTCCCTCTGCAGAAGCGTTAACAGCAGCAGAATAAGGCTATGTAAAGGAGGCAGATCTGGCTATCTATACAGGGTGAAGGGGGCAGTATCTGGTTAACTAAAGGGGCACACATTTGGCCATTTAAAGAGGCCCACATCTGGCTATCTGAATGGGGTGAGGGGGCACATATAGCTATCTAAATAACTTTTGACTCCACCTATGATCACATTTTGATGTGTGGCCACGCCCATTTTGTCTAGAGGGGCACAAAAACTGTTGTTGTCCCTGGGCGCTGAAAATCCTAGCTACGCCTCTGCGTACAAATCAGTAATTTACCTCACTGGTCGATTGTCAGTAGTAGCAAAATTACCTCAGCAGCTGAGAGCGGCGCGACCGCCGCTCTCGCGTCTGACGTCACGGCGGCTGCCGCCGCCGCCTCCTCTGCATCGCTTCCCACCAGGTCAGGTCTCTCCAGGGCGCATCTCAGCAGAAGCGCGCACGCGCGCACACAGAGACAGAACCTTTATGCGCTGAGGAGAAAGGTCAGCTGACCGGCCGGTCAGCTGACGCCTGGGAACTGACCTCTGCCGCCTGATTGGTTGAGAGGTGTGGGCGGAACTGCGGGGATTACCCTTGCATTTAAGTCCCGGGCTGTCAGTTCAACATTGTCTGCTGTTGCTGAAACTTTGCGGTTAAGCTCTCAGACCTTAGATAGTTCCGGTGTGCTTTGATCCGGGAGGAAACTGGGGATTTCACACAAGATAGGAATTGTTTGATAGCTATAATTATAATTGATATTATTGTCTCTATGTGTATGAACATTGCCTGAACTCTCAACTATCCTTTGCCTCACGATTCTCTACTCTACCTATCTGTCTTGTTGCCGACCCCGGCCCGACCTCGACTCTGCTCTTGCCTTCTGAATCTGTACCTCCGCATATCTGCTTGCTGCCGACCTTAGCTATCCTCTGACTACGTATTGTTTGCCGATTTTGTACTGCTGCCTGACCGACCAGCTACCGACCCTGCCTGTACGACCTCTCCTGTTTGGGTGATAGTCCCACAGTCAGGGGCTATCACTTGGGAGTGCTCCTGAGCTACTGTGCACCTAAACACGTATGATCACTCTGATTAAAGTACTGACAGTTCTGTTTCTATCTCTGCATTATTGGTGATTCTGCAGATCACCACATAATCAGATATAGTTTCTGTATTATTGGTGACACTGCAGATCACCAAATAATCAGAATCCTGTCACCAGCTGACACTAACCGTTACATCTGTAATTTCAGCTTGCCATGTGGTAACAGTCTTTATGAATTGACATTTTCTTAAATGCTCAGTAAAATCAGCCATTTTCTGCATTACTGCTTGTGGTAATATTTTATGAATCGAGGCCTTTGTATCTGATTACATACGACACAATCAAATGGACACCTTGTTTTTACAATATGTATGCACTGTGTGAAGCACAAGACACTGATTACCAAGCCTGCATAATTACTTTTCAGAGAAAGCTAGCATTGACAAGATGCAATATCACTTGTGTATTTGCCGACTCTATAGGTCTACTTAACCGCACGGCAATGATAAATATTAAAGTGTCTGAATTACATGCCGACACTTCAAGCCGTATCCTTGAGGCTTCTAGAGGTAAAGAGAAGACGCATTGGCAAAGAATTTACTGCCTCTTCCATTATCTGCGCAGATCAGGGGAGGTGTCAGGTACAAATAATATATAGTGTTTCTCTAATATTTGCACATTTATCCTTTGGATCAGAGACCTACGGTAAGACACCAATAATGAATCAGAAAATTATTTTCAGCAGGTTTCCATCCAGGGCTTCCAAAAGTGAAATTAGTCTGAATAGCGGGACATCCCATTTCATTGCCGACTGTAAATGTGATTCAGTGTGTGGTATTAATTTGCCTCTTCCTACCTTGATGTCACGGCAAAGCTCACAAAGATAACTGTAACACGCTGCTTAAACTCACGAGCGACATTCCCAGATCTGCAATGCAGCGCTAATTAATCTCTGTCACATTAGGATCAGGGTTTGTGTTGCTATGATAGTAGGAGGGTTATTATTATTACACACAAAGCAATGTGACACATGTATGATGTAGAAAGCACGCAAGGACAAGACTCAAAAGCACACCTATAAATAAATCTCTGGGAGCTTTAGATTATAATAATGTGTCAATGTCTCATATATAACTGCCCGACAAAGAGTCAGTGGGTTAAAGAGGAACTTTAAACAAGGATAAACTTCATTCCAATCAGTAGCTGATACCCCCTTTCCATGAGAAATCTTTACCTTCTCTCAAATACATCATCAGGGGTGTCTGTATGGCTAATTTGTGGTGAAACCCCTCCCACAGTGTGATGTCATGACCATGGTCCTGACAGTTTTCAGTCTGTGAAACTTGTTGCATTGTGGAAAATAACAGCTTTTTCCAACTGCCAAGAAAGCATTATCTCCCTCTGTGCATAGAACTCTCAGTAACGAACATTCCGTACAGATCATCTGGCAGGACTAAATATGTCACTCATATACTTTAGAAGCACCAATAGTTTCTTCATTGAGGTACCATAGCACACTTTTTGTAGCAGTGCGTCCATAAAACTTTTCTTTCATAGCTTCAATCTTCTTAGACAATAAAAGGTATAGAAAACCTTCATGAAATTGACTATCTAAAAGATCATTTATTTTAGATATTTTTATATATATATATATATATATATATATATATATATATATATATATATATATATATATATATATATATATATAGGCCTAATGAAGGGCACAACTTGCCCAAAACGAACATGTGTCTTTGCCTATATTTTATTGCTCACTGTCATCAAGCCAGATTATTCATATAGTCAACCTCATTAAGGTTTTCTATACCTTTTATTGTCTAAGAAGATTGAACCTATGAATGAAAAGTTTTATGGAAGTACTGTTTTTTGTATTTTGGTGTTAATAAAATTTGGACAAGTCTTTTGGTACAAAAAGTGCGCTGTGGTACCTCAATGAAAAAACTATTGGTCCTTCTAAAGCATATGAATGTTAATACTGGGCGTGGTGGAACCCCCTATTGAGGACCTGGGTTTTTTGCCCTTTCCACTAAAAGGAGCCATCCCATTATATCAAAAAAAGGACTAACAATGTCACCACCAGTGATTAATTTCAGAATGTAAACACAGAGAGGAAAGATTTTACAATGGACAAACACCGACTAAATAATCTGCATCCATCTGAAAATGGCGCCTGAGAATAATGGCGCATGGTGTTGCCGCTAATCCGTTTGCTGCTTATCGCTATTTAACGTTAAAGCCTTATTGTTATTTAACGTTAAAGCCTTATTGTTATTTACCGTTAACACACAGAACCCTCTCTGTACCTATCCCTAACCCCTAAACCCCCCTGGTGGTGCCTAACCCTATCCACCCCCTGGTGGTGCCTAACCCTGAGACCCCCCTGGTGGTGCCTAACCCTAAGACCCCCTGGTGGTGCCTAACCCTAAGACCCCCCCCCAGTGGTGCCTAACCCTAAGACCCCCCTGGTGGTGCCTAACCCTAACCACCCCCCTGGTGGTGCCTAACCTTAAGACCCCCCCAGTGGTGCCTAACCCTAACCTTGACAGTGTTACATTAAATCCATTCCCCGTTTTGCAGTTAAATAACGTCTGCAGTTTAGCTTATGTAGGGTGCTATTGATAAATAACGTTAGTGTGTGCCACTATTGATAAATAACGTTAGTGTGTGCCGTTTTTCTTCTTTTTTCCCTGTGCGCCATTATTATGCAGTACTAACGATAAATAGCGATAAGCGTATCTTTTTAATGCGGCGCCATTTTTATGCATAGGCACTGTGCGCCATTATTCACTGATCCCAAATAATCTATAAATGAATACTGTAAAAATAAGCAATTGTACTCATTATGTTATTTTTACTACAGTTCCTCTTTTAGGCCTGTGTACACAACCAAAGTAGTAGAAAGCAATTGTCACGCAAACAATTTACCGGCGACCAATGACACGTCTTTCTGATGAGGCTGTAAGCACACAATATTGCAAATGACCAATTCATTTAAAAAGTGACATGATGCACTAGAGGCGCACATTCTGTAGAACAATGTCATTTAAATGAGTTACACAGGTGGCCAACTGCCCGAATTTCTGCCCAATAGTCATCAAAGTTGGACCGTCGGATGGATTGGGCAAAATGACAGATATCGGTGGTTTTTCTACGTTGTTTATTGGACGTTTTAAAAGACTTTTGTTGAGTATGTGTACATGGCTTTAGTTAGACCTCATGGCATCAAGAATTAGAGTCGGGGCTACCAGAGCTTTGTGTAGACTTGGAAGAAGACGTAAGGCTTGCAGGGTTCCCACTGTAAGTGCATTTCTAAGCGCTTGTGATTTTAATGGTGCTTGCTAATGTAATGCTAGCTCTATGTTCTCACTGGAGCGATGAAATAAAAAAAAAAATCCACCATAGGATTACATTAGCAAAAGCTTTTCAAATCACTAGCGCTGGAAGTGTGAACCAGTCCTTTATCTGTGAGAAACTATTGCCTATGTAAGTGAAAACTATAAGGTTTGAAAAGTCATGCCTGGCACACTTAGGCTGAGCAAGGATTTGAAATAAAAGTAATCCCTGATTCAACTACAATCTTCCATATTCTCATCAATCTCCATATAGACATGCTCTGTACTGTAATATGTTGTCACTTCAAAACAAGTAAAAATGCATAAAACACAAATGGCCTCTGTGCAGCCATTCCTGTAATATTCACGCTCCTGCACAGTATGCAGGTGGCACCACTGCACTATAAAAAGGTGCAGTGCATGTCAAGAACACTAAATGGCACTCAACGCACATGCCAAGTTGGCCTATTCTTCTAAACAGTGTGTGCAGAGGTGGTAAAAAGGCGTACGTTAAAAAGGGGCGATGGGAAAAAAGGGCGCCGGGTTTTTAACGATAAACATGGATTACGTTTAAAAATGTATTTCGTTTAAAAGTAATGTTTTTAAACGTTATAAATCATAAAATAATGTGTATTAAATCGGCAATTGTAAAAACGTTAATCTTTCGTTTAAATAATGAAACGCATAATAACATTTAAAAAAAAAATTACTAAGTAACCCTCCCTGTACCTACCCCTAACCCCTAGACCCCCCTGTTGATGCCTAAACCTAAGACCCCCCCTGTTGGTGCCTAAGTAACCCTCCCTGTACCTACCCCTAACCCCTAGACCCCCCTGTTAGTGCCTAAACCTAAGACCCCCCTGTTAGTGCCTAAACCTAAGACCCCCCTGTTAGTGCCTAAACCTAAGACCCCCCTGTTAGTGCCTAAACCTAAGACCCCCCTGTTGGTGCCTAAACCTAAGACCCCCCTGTTGGTGCCTAAACCTAAGACCCCCTGTTGGTGCCTAAACCTAAGACCCCCCTGTTGGTGCCTAAACCTAAGACCCCCCTGTTGGTGCCTAAACCTAAGACCCCCCTGTTGGTGCCTAAACCTAAGACCCCCCTGTTATTTTTTTCGTTTAAAAATAATGTTTAAAAAAAAAAAGTAATGTTTTTCGTTTAAAAATAATGTTTAGAAAAAATATTGTACTGGTTTTCGTTTAAAAATAATGTTTAGAAAAAATATTGTACTGGTTTTCGTTTAAAAATAATATTTAAACATGTATAAATCATTAAATAATGTGTAATCATGAGAAACAGTAATAAAACATTAAGTCTCCGGGCGCCGCTTTTAAAACGTTAGTTTTCTCCGGCGCCCTTTTTTCCTACCGGGCGCCCATTAAACGATATTTATTATAGAAGTGAATGGCGGCGCCTGATTTGTCCACTAGCCTCAGGCGCCCGAATTTACTGTTTCCGGTAAAAAGGGGCACTACCAAAGTCACATAGCAATGGTCCCTCCAATCTAAAAGTATACCAATCTCTGCACAGGAAAAAGGGCTAGTTTGCGCCGGTTTTAAAGCAGCCACTGCTCCAATATAGAGGTGGGAGAAGTTGATACAGTAATAAAAAATATGGGCACAAGAAAAGTCGCTCTCTGAATCTTTTCTATTTAACTTTCAGCTGAAAAACAAAACCTTGTCTAACAGTTATTAGTGCAAGCAGGTATCCGGGGTAAACAATATATCAGCCTTTACCCAATCCACCAATGATCAAATGGTCCAGCATACCAGCTGCAGCTGTGTACCAGTCTTTACAAGCTCCTGGAAGAATACGTTTTCCTTCTATTGTCACTTTTATTGTGAAGTAGTATAAAGTTTTATATTGTGGCTTTTCATGGCCACTGTCGATTAAATGCAATGAATAACTTATTATGTGCTTAATGTTTTATAGTAGTCATTTCAAAATCAACTCCAGCATTCTGTGGTGTGGATGCCAAATGGAAGTGTAACCCCCTGGGGTGTGGGGAGAGTTCAGACAAAATCCTCATTATAGGGAAAGCTGCAATGGTTGCATCTCTATTCTGTGGACTCAGAATTACTTATTCTACCACTACGTAACTAGGTAATAATGCATCAAGCTTACTGAGGTGAGCAGCACTACTACTAAAGGCCGCCATCAGAGACTATATCTGAGACATTCATGAAAATGGCACTAGAATTCAAAGATAAATGACTTTATAACAAGCTGAATCAACCTCAGACTGCCCCCGATTAATAATGCAAGTATACCGGTAATTCATTACTTTGCTCCTTGGCAGCACTCTAACAACCACCAGACTGCCCATCTTTTACAAGTGCTTTCCTTCTGGTCATCCACACGAATGACACAATGGATTTTTGCCTCCACGTACTGCTGCCACCTCTTGCCACGCTGCAAATGCCACTCATGTTTGGGTCCACCTGGTCCAGTATTCGGTACTCTGATTTGGCTATCATTAATAAACACCATGCGTAATGCTGGAAAGACACTTAACACCATGAACCCGTACAAGACACTTACAGTGGCTTGCAAAAGTATTCGGCCCCCTTGAAGTTTTCCACATTTTGTCACATTACTGCCACAAACATGAATCAATTTTATTGGAATTCCATGTGAAAGACCAACACAAAGTTGTGTACACGTGAGAAGTGGATCGAAAATCATACATGAATCCAAACATTTTTTTACAAATAAATAACTGCAAAGTGGGGTGTGCATAATTATTCAGCCCCCATGAGTCAATACTTTGTAGAACCACCTTTTGCTGCAATTACAGCTGCCAGTCTTTTAGGGTATGTCTCTACCAGCTTTGCACATCTAGAGACTGAAATCCTTGCCCATTCTTCTTTGCAAAACAGCTCCAGCTCAGTCAGATTAGATGAACAGCGTTTGTGAACAGCAGTTTTCAGATCTTGCCACAGATTTTCGATTGGATTTAGATCTAGACTTTGACTGGGCCATTCTAACACATAGATATGTTTTGTTATAAACCATTCCATTGTTGCCCTGGCTTTATGTTTAGGGCCGTTGTCCTGCTGGAAGGTGAACCTCCGCCCCAGTCTCAAGTCTTTGGCAGACTCCAAGAGGTTTTCTAAGATTTCCCTGTATTTAGCCCCATCCATCTTCCCATCAACTCTGACCAGCTTCCCTGTCCCTGCTGAAGAGAAGCACCCCCAGAGCATGATGCTGCCACCACCATATTTGACAGTGGGGATGGTGTGTTCAGAGTGATGTGCAGTGTTAGTTTTCCGCCACACATAGCGTTTTGCATTTTGGCCGAAAAGTTCTGTTTTGGTCTCATCTGACCAGAGCACCTTCTTCCACATGGTTGCTGTGTTCCCCACATGGCTTGTGGCAAACCGCAAACAGGACTTCTTATGCTTTTCTTTTAACAATGGTTTTCTTCTTGCCACTCTTCCATAATGGCCAGTTTTGTGCCGTGCACGACTACTATTTGTCCTATGGACAGATTCCCCCACCACAGATCTCTTCAGCTCGTCCAGAGTCACCATGGGCCTCTTGACTGCATTTCTGATCAGCGCTCTCCTTGTTCGGCCTGTGAGTTTAGGTGGACGGCCTTGTCTTGGTAGGTTTACAGTTGTGCCATACTCCTTCCATTTCTGAATTATCGTTTGAACAGTGCTCCGTGGGATGTTCAAGGCTTTGGAAATCTTTTTGTAGCCTAAGCCTGCTTTAAATTTCTCAATAACTTTATCCCTAACCTGTCTGGTGTGTTCTTTGGTCTTCACGGTTTTGTTGCTCCCAATATTCTCTTAGACAACCTCTGAGGCCGTCACAGAGGAGCTGTATTTTTACTGACATTAGATTACACACAGGTGCACTCTATTTAGTCATTAGCACTCATCAGGCAATGTCTATGGGCAACTGACTGCACTCAGACCAAAGGGGACTGAATAATTATGCACACCCCACTTTGCAGTTATTGATTTGTAAAAAAATGTTTGAAATCATGTATGATTTTCGTTCCACTTCTCATGTGTACACCACTTTGTGTTGGTCTTTCACGTGGAATTCCAATAAAATTGATTCATGTTTGTGGCAGTTATGTGAAAAATGTGAAAAAACTTCAAGGGGGCTGAATACTTTTGCAAGCCACGGTAGAGGATGACACCACACATGTGCCCAGTGCTATACGCCGGTGAAGAGCAAAAGAGAAGAAAGCAGAAAACTGATGGGCACTGCACGGTGGGCAACACAGGACAAGTAATGTATAAATGCACACACAGGGTGCACATTAATGCACTACTGGGAACAGTGCCAGGGGTTTTAACACGTTTATCCCGATATCACTAGCTGTTACCGCAACCCACCTGATTGAGCACAGCGGTCCAACATCTGGCAGCAAGTCTGATCAATATATGCAACAAATTTTGGCCTGAAATTGGTCACATCTTCAATTGGGCAAGGTCTCGGCAGCACTGATTTTCATCCGATTCAATAATAGTTATCGAATCGGATGGTCAATCGCCTACCGAGAAGGGGATTGCCCGCATTTACTGGATTAGCCACATGCTTATTTCAGGTATGTGGTTCAGACACTACTGCAGCCAAAGAGATCAGCAGGGCTGCCAGGGAACTGGCATTGTTTAAAAGGAAATAAATGTGGCAGCCTCCAAACCCCTTTCAGTTCAGGTGTACTTTAATATCCCGCGACTCAGCGGACAGCAGGCATAGCACACCCACATTCCACCCTTATTGCCAAATGGTGGTGAGTGAATAGTGTACTGGTTAAAGTGGACCCAAATACCCAAATTAAAAATACAAGATTTCAGAAATAAAATCTATTTTCTAATTTATAATAATAAATAGCAGCCTTTTTTCAGCTGCATGATGACAATATAAAATATTTTACATTTATTGGAGGAACCCCTCACTTCCTTTCATATTGCCGGGACAGCATCCGGCAGACTGGTGGAGGAGATCAAAAACAAAACACAGGCTGCTACTGATGATGTCACATAGGAGGTGATCTCAGCTTGTGTGAGATTTCACATAGACGACACCCCTGTGAGGGAGGGTAGCTGATGACAAACACACTCATGATCTAAAACCTTCTACTAAGCTCAGAAGTAATGGCTGTGATCTGTATAACCCTAGTTATGAAAAGAGAAGGGTGAAAAGCATGCACTGAAATGCTCATAGGCTTGAAGGAGTGTTTATTTATGTTTGTATGTGTCACAGTGGTGCAACTAAATATTTTGAATTAAAAAAAAATGTTTGGTTTGGGTCCGTTTTAAGGGCTCTACCTCTGACACAGGAGACCAGGGTTTGAATCTTGGCTCTTCCTGTTCAGTAGGTCAGCAGCTATTCAGTGAGGACACCTTGGGCAAGACTCCCTAACACTGCTACGGCTTATAGAGCGCGCCCTAGAGGCTGCAGCTCTGGCACTCTGAGTCTGCCAGGAGAAAAAGCGCAATATAAATGTTTTGTGTTTGTGAGTTGAACACTCCTTTAATTTATTGAATCTGGACAGTAGTTTAACCATTAAAATCTTCAGTACCACTTCAGGAAATTTTAAAATATCAGAAAAACAATCAACAGCAAACTAATGCATGTTGAGCTTTTCAGACCGCAATGCAAACAAAAGCTGTATAGAACTGTCGGAGATTGGTTTAACTAAAATACTCCATTAAATAACCCGGCAGTGGCCTTATGTCATTTTGCAAGACACTCTCCAGCTCCTAACAAAACATGTCAACCAGACCTGCTGAACGGCTTTGTCATTGCAGACAGAACAGATGTTGATCTAAAGGGAAAGGCTGCCATGGAGATGTAATTGCAACCAATACAGTTGTGTCTGACCAATCAAAACCGATTAGCCAGACGACAGATAGCTAGCGGGACCAGTGCCACTCTGTGTAGACGTGTAACAGCTGTAATGTGCGCCACTGGTTGTAAAACTTTACTCTTCACAATGCAAATTGAACTCGGGGCCGCAAAATGAGGTCCGGTCGGCAGAGGGTCAAAAAGTCGCCAGCTCAGTGAGCGGAGACTATTTATTATTTAAACCGGCAGACAAAAGCGTTTTGTTCCGAGGCAGGTTTGACAGATGCAATTAAAAGAAGCAGCTTTGCAGGACAGGCATAGATTAAACGAAAATGTACCGGCGAAGGAAAAATCTCTGAATGCGCAAGATTTTCAGCTCTTAACCATTATGCATCTATTCAAACTGCCAATAAAGTCATAGAATATTCAAAACCTAAAGATCACAGACTGGACCGCCTGCTACCGGCATCATTAGCTGTAGGCACCATTGACCTGTGTGGGAAAACGGTCCCATGCTGGACTGTCTGTACTGGAAATAAAGGTTTTCCTAAGAGGTATTATATTAATACTTGCCACGCAGCTGATTAAGTAGGCCATTGTGTATAAACCAATTTGCCTTTACAGCAGGCATACACTAAAGTGGACCTGTCACTTTGCATTGGCGTTTTCTGATTAAGGGCTATGTGAAAAAGTGCCTTGATATCACGCTAGTGATCAGTCCCAAAACTGCTCATTTTCATTGGTATAAATCTGTCCTCCTTTGATAGCCCCGTCAATACAAAAAAACAAGGATGGCTATCGATCCAATCAGTAATCAATAATGAAGATGAATTCTGTCGCTCTGTTATCTGAAGCAACTGCACTCACTGTAACCCTCCCTCCCTCCTGGCCAGTGAGGTGCTTCAGTATTGGGCAGGGACTGTTGAAATCAGCTCATCAACAGTATATAAGTAGGTTCTTCTTTCTCATTTTAATATACTGGCTCATGCACACCTGGTAAGCATGTGAATGATATATCTCTATAAACTCCAAAGACACTCCCGGTACATTAGGTAAACTATAATTAAAGGTTAAGATAATGCGGTGAACCTCCCCCCTTCCGCCTCCCCCCTCCCCAGCAAAAAGAAAACAAAAACACTTTGCCTTTTGTGTCTGTCTTCGGCCCCGTTCACACTTGCGTTTTGGCAAATAAACGGACCGGATCCTGATCGGATCCTGACCTGATCCTGATCAGAACCGTACGGTTCCGATCCGGATCCGGTCCGTTTGCATCAGGCATGCATCAGGCTGCCATCCGGATCCGTGGGCAAAAAATAGCGAAATTTAAAAAAAAAATGTTGGGGTCAGCAGAAGGTGCACCTGGTGCACCTATAGAATCAGGTTCCTCCGCTGTAGGCCTCACCTCCACCTCCGACATTCTGCCAAACAGCTCCAGCACGTCTGTCACTGCTGCTCCACTCCAGACATGCTTGGTCCATGTGTCCCCATCCGAAATGGCCACTTGCATACGCATAGGAAGTGGGGTAGAACGTCAGGTTTTTGTAGGCAGTGTGTTCTGTGCCTTCCGTTCCCCATTGGTTTCTGTGTTCCTGATGGTGCTGTCAGGCTCAGGTCCGGCTCCGGTCCGGGTGCGTGGGCCGGAGATCCGGACCCAAAAAATAGCGCATTTTGGAAAAGAGTCCGGAGTCCGGATCTGATCCGGCTCCGTACTGTATGGAACGGACACGTGTGAACGTCCGCATAGCCTTTACATTGCTATGCGGAACGTACGTTCCGTTTGTACAGTATGCGGTCCGGATCAGATCCGGAAAATCCGGATAGCGAACGCTAATGTGAATCGGGCCTTCCTCCCCATTCAACAATGAACAGATTTACCTTGCTGAGCATTCATGTTTATACCAATTACAGAGCGAACAAGACTGACATACAGTTGCTGCATATCCAAAAGCCCTAATGTTTGTAGTAAGCTTAAGCCCATGTAAAAATTAAAAAATTTTAAAACTGGGGTTGCAGGCAAATGTATGAGGCTCTCCTCATGCCCAGCCTCCTCCCTGTTCTCCTCCCTCTCACTCCGTTATGGTGTAATCCTCCCCCCCCTTCCTCCCAAGCTCCCAAGCTACATCCGGGTAAGGAGGGTCGTTGAGCACTGCGCAGGCGCTGCCTGGCGACGTGCGTCCTTGATCGTGCAGCAAGGTGCATTCTGTGCATATGCACTACGACACAGCTTAGTAGTGAGCATGCACAGAGCCCTCCCGGCTGCACACACGATCAAGGATGCGGCCCGGGAGGCAGGCAGCGCTTGTGCAGTGCTTACCAACCCTCCCAACCCAGAAGTAGCTTTGGGGGGGACATTACACCATATTGGAGGTGGACAAAGGAGAACAGAGGAGCGATGGGTGTGAGGAGACCCTCAGACATATGTCTGCTCCTCTCATTTTAAAATGTTTACATGGGCTAAGGTATCCTTTAAGAAATGATAAAACCTCTCAACTACTCAGATTTAAAAAAAAAAAAAAGATCAAAGAACTACTTTTAAAAATCAACAGCATCAGAGATAAGTAATGGCCTTTCGCTACAATTATATCACTGCCACTACTGAGAGATCGTCCATCACAAGATTACGAAAAGGTCAGGTCGGAATCTATATACACATGGGAGATAATGTCACTCCTAGCACTCTTATGACTGCTTCAGGTAACAGATTTCCCCCTGATCCATACACAGATGTTTGACTTTGTGTTGAGTAGCCCATTCTTTCTGAACTATGGAGAGGGGAGAGGGAGAATGAGCAGGAGTTGTTTTATTTCAAATCGCACTGAGAATTTCAACAGTGGTTGGCTTATTATATGACTTGGTGGATTGCTGACAAGGAGACGACCAGCGTTGGGAGACTCCTGTACTTGCATGGGATTGTCTCCTGAAAAACCACAAACAATCACTGCAAACAGCTGAGATCTAGTCTGTGTACATACTGCATTTTTTGGACCATAAGAAGCAACTAGGTTTAGAGATAAAAAAGCAGGGGGAAACGGGTGCCTCTAGCCATTTTGTCACTCCAGGCGAGAAAACCTGTGGTGCCCCCCTGTCCCCATGGCGCCCCCCATGAAAATAATTGTAATGCCAGGAAATAGTTTCACAGGCACAAAGTGGGGCAAGACGCGGCACAATGGGGGACAGATTGAGGCACAAAGGGGGACAAAAGGAGGCACAGGGGGACTGAAGGAGGTACACAGAAGACAGAAGGAGGAACAAAGGGGACAGAAGGATGCACAATGGGGGACAGAAAAAAGCACAAAGGGGGGCAGAAGGATACACAGGGAGACAGTAGGAGGCACAAAGGGGGGCAGAAGTATGCACAAAGGGGGACAGAAGGAAGCACAAAAGAGGGAAAGAAGATGACAGAGGGGGATGTAAGGAGGCACAGGGAGACAGAAAGAGCCACAGGGAGACAGAAGAAAGAACAAAGGGGCACAGAAGGAGGCACAAGGGGACAGAGGAAGGCACAGGGGACAAAGGTGGCATATGGGGACAGAGGTGGAACACGGAGATGGAAGGAAGCACAGAAGGAGGCAGAGTGGTACTGAAGGAGGAACAGGGGGGCAGAGGAAGCACAGGGGGACAAATAAAGGCAAAGGGGACATAAGGAGGCACAGGGGGACAGAAGGAGGCACAAATGGGCACAGAAGGAGGCAGAGGTAGCACAAGGGGACAAATAAAGGCAAAGAGGACTGAAGGAGGTGCATGGAGACAGAAGGGGGCACAAAGGGAGACAGAAGGACAAACGGGGGGTAAGACTGAAGGAGGCACAAGGAGACAGAAGGAGGCACAAAGGTGGAAAGAAGGATGCACAAGGCACAGAAGTGGCAGCTGCCTGCAACTTACACTAAGCAGATGCAGCAGAAGCAAGTAATAGAACCCACAAGGGGTGGGGCTTAGTCCAAGGGTGGAGCTTAATTTGAGGGCGGAGCTTAATCCAGCAACATGGCACCCCCAGGACCAATGGCACTCCAGGCAATGGCCTGTACTGCCTATGCCTAGAGGCTCCCCTGGGGGAAAGAAAAATACTAATTCAGGTGTGTCCACGGTGCAGGGTGTCTTGTAAATCTTTTCCCCCAATTATTAGGTTCCCCTTGCTTCTTTTGTTTCCCCCTTGCATCTTCGTTGTATCTCTCGGATCCCCGTGTCCTCCTCTGTCGTCCCCCCCCCCCCCCCACCCTATCATGTCCTCTCCCTCCCATGTCCCCTTCTTTCCCTGTGTCCTCTCCACCCCCCCCCTTCCTCCAGTGTCCTCCTCTGTACCCCACCTCCCTGTGTGCTCCTCTGTCCTCTTTTGTCATCTTAAAGGAAATGTCAGGCAATTTAAGCTAGGCAAGCTCTACTTATCCGGGGCTTCCTCCAGCCCCTTGCAGCCGATATGTCCCGTGCCGCAGCTCTACTCCCACCCGCCGGCCCAGGGTCCATGCCGGTGCAGAGTCTGGAGTGTTCTCCAGCCCACGTGTGAGTGATTGACAGTGGTGCTCACGCAGGCGTGGTAGAGGACGACCTCGTGAATTCAGCATTTGCACTGGCAGGACCCCGGGCTGAGAGCGGAGCTGCGGCAGGGGACATATCAGCTGCAAGGGGCTGGAGGAAGCCCAGAGTAAGCAGCTTACCTAGCTTAAAATGCCTGACGTTTCCTTGAACTGAACACTTGGGCCATTGGTTTTAGTGTGAATCACTCACCTTCCTTCCTGGAGCAGCAGCTGATCACGTGCAAGTATGGTAGCTGCATGTAGAGAGTCGCCTTCAGACACCCTGCAGCCAATCAGGTGAAGTGTGCTGCTAATCATTGCTGTCTGCTCATTTTTAAGTGGAGCAGATCTTCGAGGACGGGACCATGGCTCTGTCATGGCGGCCAATCACTGCTCTTGCTCAGTAGCAGTGACCTAATAGATGTCAGTGGGTGTCTGACACCGGAGAGGTCATTGCTACTGAGTAAGGGCAAGTGATTAACCATACCTGCACAGCAAAAATCAAATTGACTGATCATCCAACTTCTACCCCTAAATTGGTGAACATACTTCATGAAGTCCGTAGTGGGATACATTACCTCCTTCTGATTGCCCTGATGTTGTTCGTTGACCTTGGGGTCTCTCCAGCTCCCCATACCCAATCCTCTTACCTTCGGAGCCTTCAAGAACTTCCTCCAAGTGGCACAGAGATATTCTGAACTACACATGTGGGAGCTTTAAAGTACACATGTGCAGTGAAAGAAAGCACTCATAGGCGAGCTCTTTTTTTTTTTGCTGTGCATGCGTGGTTTGGACTTGCACAGTTCGCTTGGGAGAACTTCCGGGAAAAGATTAGAAGGATCCTGTCCAATACTTAGAGGACCTGGGCACGGGGAACGGGAGGGACCTCAAGGACAATGTGCAGCATCAGGAGAAAGCAATATAGCCCACTAGGAGCTTCATTCATTATTTTCCTCGGGTCAGGGGTACTTTAAGCTTTATATAATTATATTCAGTGCAAAGCTATGCAGCTTGTCATCCACAACTGCTCCTCTGTATCCCAAACGTTTAAAACTATTTTGATTTTAATCACCAAGATGTCTGAAATTCATTCACTGGATTTATGAGGAACAATCGATTTTTGCCTGATTTGTTAAAACTGATTGACTTATAAGAAAATTATCTCAAGTGTAGCTATCTTGAATATCCACTTTAGGCGAGACATAATCTGTTAGTGAGTGTGCTTGTGCAGTGCAGCACATCAATAGGTATCATGGTAAAACGTGTCCCTGCACTGCAAGAGGAGAGATTTGTCAAAAGCTACTGACTATTTTATATGAAAAAAAAAAAATCCTATATTTCAAATAGGAAAATCACTACAGCCCTTTGGCATCATCTGAACCGGACGCCAATAGTTTGGGGTCCATGAGGTTAAAGTCCACACTCCAACACCTTTTATCATGTTCCTTTTGAGATTCAACGCAAACATCAACGGTTAAGACGGCAAGAACCTAGGGCTTAAAAATAAATGATACAATAGAGCACAAGTCCCCTGCTAGAAGACCATTCTTCATGCAGTGCTAGAATACTTAAAGTTTTAAGAAAAACTACAACAAACAGACTTGATTTCAAAAAGTTTTGTAAACCCTGGATGTAGGCACGGACGCAGAGGCAAGCAGATGCTTTCTGACAGAGCTTCAATACCAAGCTCTGAAAGCACTTGTTTATTGCAGGTCAAGCACCACATCAAAGCCCATTACTGACAGCACCGTGCTCACACTACACTGGTGCATGCCGCAAGAGTGACGCTCCAAGCATACGCAGCACCACATCAAAGCCCATTACTGACAACACCGTGCTCACACTACAGTGGTGCTTACCACAGGAGTGACGCTCCAAGCATACGCAGCACCACATCAAGGCCCATTACTGACAGCACCCTGCTCACACTACACTGGTGCATGCCGCAGGAGTGATGCTCCAAGCATACGCAGCAACACATCAAAGCCCATTACTGACAACACCGTGCTCACACTACAGTGGTGCATGCCGCAGGAGTGACACTTCAAGCACACGCAGTGCCACATCAAAGCCCATTACTGACAGCACCCTGCTCACACTACACTGGTGCATGCCGCAGGAGTGATGCTCCAAGCATACGCAGCACCACATCAAAGCCCATTAGTGACAGCACTGTGCTCACACTACACTGGTGCATTACGCAGGAGTGACACTGCAAACACAAGCAGCAACACATCAAAGCCCATTACTGACAACACAGTGCTCACACTACAGTGGTGCTTACCACAGGAGTGACGCTCCAAGCATACGCAGCACCACATCAAAGCCCATTACTGACAGCACCCTGCTCACACTACACAGGTGCATGCCGCAGGAGTGACGCTGCAAACACACGCAGCAGCACCACATCAAAGCCCATAACTGACAGCACCGTGCTCACACAACACTGGTGCATGCCGCAGGAGTGACGCTCCAAGCATACGCAGCAACACATCAAAGCCCATTACTGACAACACCGTGCTCACACTACACTGGTGCATGCCACAGGAATGATGCTCCAAGCATACGCAGCACCACATCAAAGCCCATTAGTGACAGCACTGTGCTCACACTACACTGGTGCATTACGCAGGAGTGACACTGCAAACACACGCAGCAACACATCAAAGCCCATTACTGACAACACAGTGCTCACACTACAGTGGTGCTTACCACAGGAGTGACGCTCCAAGCATACGCAGCACCACATCAAAGCCCATTACTGACAGCACCCTGCTCACACTACACAGGTGCATGCCGCAGGAGTGACGCTGCAAACACACGCAGCAGCACCACATCAAAGCCCATTACTGACAGCACCGTGCTCACACAACACTGGTGCATGCCGCAGGAGTGACGCTCCAAGCATACGCAGCAACACATCAAAGCCCATTACTGACAACACCGTGCTCACACTACAGTGGTGCTTACCACAGGAGTGACGCTTCAAGCACACGCAGCACCACATCAAAGCCCATTACTGACAGCACTGTGCTCACACTACACTGGAGCATGCCGCAGGAGTGACGCTCCAAGCATACGCAGCAACACATCAAAGCCCATTACTGACAGCACCCAGCTCACACTACACTGGTGCATGCCGCAGGAGTGACGTTCTAAACACAGGCAAAACAGCTCGAGGCGCCAAAAATGCAGCATGTCTACGTCTTGGTGGATCACTGTGGCTGAGCGACGGCCAAAACCATTGTTTTCTCCACTTACCTTAGTCACCACATGATGTCACACTGGTGCGGAATAAATCAAATTGCATTTTTATTTATTTTTTTACAATACTTCTTTATAATTATTTACTCAGTGTTTGCCCACTGTAAAATCTTACTTCACCCTCATTTACATTCTGAAATGTATCGCAGATGGTGACAACTTTACTCCTGTCAGGTGCAGCTCAGCAGAATGTTTGTTTCTGATAATTCCAAAGCCAGTTAAAATAATGCCTGGTCTCCCAGAATGCTCTGGGAGGAGTATCCTCATAGCTAAACAGCCTATGCTAAGCACCACTGAGAGGGCAGAGCTACATGCCGTATATAGCAATATACTCTATACTGTAGACATAGAAAGCATTTCTAATAATGAAACCAGGAAAACTACAGTAAAAGTGGGCATCCTGAATAATTTACTGCAATCTACTATATGCCACTACAGTGCCTCTTGAACTGTGCACGGCAAGTGGTGGCGACATTCTAATTAACTGGCGAAAGGAAACAAATTGATCAATATTCCTTGACTAATTGTAATCAGGTAATATCAATCAGTTGCTGTATTCTGCATACATTTTTTTTTCATCATAAAGTATTTTATTGAGATTTTAAGCATATATAACAATTACAGCTGTAATAAACGCATTGTCAGTATATATCACAGATTTGGTACATTCACATCTTGTCTAATTCAGCACAATTTCAATCAAACATGAGACTGAGAGTCTTGCTAGGCTGTATCAAGTTTTCCAACTAGTCTTCACAGAACCTTATAGGTGACCAGTGGGGTAACTTTCCTATGAGTCTTTACCTAGCGGAACCAGTGGGTCTATATGTACCCTCCGCTAGAGTCTCTTATAGCTTCTATTAAGTCTCTAGAGAACCATATTCGATTTCCTGTTTTATCACCCGCGGAGCTTGAAGTCATGTCTCCAAGTTTTGTTTGTGATATTGTGATGTTGGCTCATGAGAGAATATAACCTGCTCAAAGATACCTATTTGTCTTATAGCTGGAGAGCTTTATATAAAACTTAACTAATCTAATCTAAAAGGAAAAAAAAAAGTAAGTTAATGTTTGTACCTCATATTGGATCATAAGTAGTATGATTAACTTATTAATTAAATGGTAGGTGGACTCTCGGTTAGAGAAAGGAAGCCTATGCATTTAACTGTGGTTATTGCTTCAACCTGGAGATGTGGGGCGAAATTGTTGGGATGTGTCATTTTACCAATCACTAGGGATGGGAAAGTTATTATTGTTGAGACCTAATCTTGCTCGTACTTTAATCTCCATAAGGATATTGAGTTTAGTGATGGCCAGAATTTGAGAGAGGGAGAGTTCCTCAGTGGATTTCCAGTTTGTTGTGATCATATGTAGGGTGCTCACTATTATATGGCATATGATGTGGCGTACTTTGTTTGATATTTCCACTGCGTCTACCAGGAGTAATGCTAGCTTGGCATGTAGCTTGAAATTTGGGATGAAGTGGGATCTTATATGTGATTCTACTTTGGCCCAAATTTGTGCAACTAAGGGGCATTCCCAGAACATATGCATATACGTTCCTACCTCTTTATTACACTTCCAACATAATGGAGATGTATTTGGCGCATAGGAAGCTATTTGTCTTGGTGTTACATACCACCTATATAGTATTTTTTTCGACATTTCCCAATGGGAGTTACATTTAGAGATTTTAGAGATCAAGTTACCAGCGGTGATTAGTTGCTTCACTGTGACCTTGCTACCCAAATCTGCCGACCATACTAATGAGTATCTGTTTATTGGTGATTGTCTATGTTTACTAAGTGTGTTGTACCATACCGATATGCCCCCTTTAAAGTGTCCTTTAAAGTTCAACATGGTGACAATGTTATGGTTGAGATTTAAGGTAGATATTTGGGTGGATTTGAATATATGAAAAATTCTGTGATAGGTGTATAGTTGGGATTGAGGAAGTCCGTATTGATGGGATAGTTCTGCAAATGATTTGATATGGTCACCTGCTAGTAGGTCAGATACATCTGTGATCCCTAGTGTTTTCCATTTCCCCAGGTTAAGATTAGGTGTAAAATGTTCTAGAACTGAAATTGGTACTTTTACGTTAATGTTCTTAGAGGGAGGAGGAGGGTGTTTAATGAAGTATTCCCATGATTTTAAAAGCGTTTGAATGGATGGAAAATGAGTTATGGGAGGTTTCGCTCCCATTGCTAAGCTTGATAGAAGATCTCTAAGATTGGCCCCAAGTAGTTGAGATTCTAGTTTTACCCAAGGTTTGTCTAGTGCTTGAATCCACCAATATCTAACCATGTCTAGATTAGATGCGTAATAGTATTGTTCAATGTTGGGTAGGCCCATACCTCCGTCTACTTTATTAAGAACCATAATTTGATATGGGGTCCTGACTCTTTTCCCATTCCAAATGTAGTTGTTTATACACTGTTTAATATCATGAAACCAGGACTTTGGTACTATTATATGGAGCGTGCGAAGGATATAGAGTATCTTAGGCAAGAGGAATAATTTAAAGGCCGCAACTCTTCCTGACCAGGATAACCAGAATTTCTGCATATTTGAGCAGTCTTTTCGTATATCTGCTAATAGGGGAACATAGTTGTATTTGAATAGATCTGACGTTGCTTTTGTTAATTGTATGCCGAGGTAGGATACTGCCCCCTCTGCCCAGGAAAATTTGTACTTTGTTTTTATGTGGAGTTCAGTAGATGGGGAGATATTAAGACCCATAATAAATGATTTATTTTGGTTGAGTTTATAAAGGGAGGCTTCAGAGAATCTGTGTAGATCCTCTAATAGGTGCGGTAGGGAGGAGTCCGGGTTTGTTATAAACAGTGCCACATCGTCCGCAAACATACTGATGAGATGTTCATGACCATTTATGTTTATTCCTGAGATCGCCGGGTTGGTACGTATTTTTTGTGCGATCGTTTCCATTAAAAGTACAAATATGATTGGGGAAAGAGGACACCCTTGTCGGGTCCCGTTTGATATATGGAAAGGTTTGGAGATAAACCCTGCAGCATTCACCCGGGCCGATGGGGCAGTATACAGTGCCATAATGGCAGAAAGAATTATGCCTGAAAAGCCAAATTTCTCCAATGTAGCTCGAAGAAATTTCCAGTGAACTCTGTCGAACGCCTTCTCTGCGTCCAAAGTTAACAGCAATGAAGGCGTCCGACAGAGCTCAATGTATCTTAAAACTGTTGCCATACGTCTAGTTGCATCCGAAGCCTGACGGCCTTTTGTGAATCCGACCTGGTCCTGCTCCAGTAGTGTTGGGGTAAACTGCATTAATCTTGTGGCCAGTAGCTTAGCGTATAGTTTTGTATCGGTATTTAGTAGCGAAATTGGCCTATAGTTAGACGTGGAGCAAGGGTCTTTCCCTGGTTTAGGTAGTACAGTAATTATTGCCTCTAGATATTCTGTTGGAATGGAGCCATTTGTGGCGAATTCATTGAAAAGTTTGCTGAGAAAGGGGGATAGGATTGGGACAAAAGTCAGGAAGAACTCATTGCAAAAACCATCGGGACCTGGGGCCTTGTTGCGTTTTAGGGATTTTATAGCGTTGTTTACTTCCTTACAGCTAAAAGGCGTGTTTAGTTGATCTAATTGGGAGCTGTTTAATTTGGGGAGACTTATGGAGTCTAGGAAGTTAGATATTAGAGTATCTGTAGGTTGGACTGTTTGTGTATCATTTCTTAAGTTATATAATTTAGCGTAGTAGTCGCAAAACATATCGGCAATTTGTTTAGGGTTGGATATTGTTTGTTTTGTGATGGGGTGCGTTAATGAGTGTATTTTAGCTTTGATTTGTTTTTGTTTTATTAACTTCGCTAGGTAAGATCCTGCTTTGTTGTTCTGGGAATAGAAATTTAGTTTGGCTTTTTGTAGCATAAAGTCATATCTAGATTGTAATATGGTTGTCAACTCCTGTCTAAGGTGAAAGAGTTCTTTTTCTAATTGGTGGGAGGGGTTTTGCTTATGGAGTTCTTCTCGACTTTGTATTTGTTTTAATAAGTATTCATATTTATTATTCCTTTCTTTTTTAGTAAAGGCTCCCTGTCTAATTAAGATTCCCCTGGAAAATGCCTTTAGTGCTGACCATATGCTGGCGTTGCTCATCCCTGGGGTACAGTTTCTTTCAAGAAACTCTTGAATATCCTTCTCTAGCTTATTAGCAAAATCGCTATTCAAAAGTAAAGATGAATTTAGTCTCCACAAAAAAGGTTTTTCCATAGATAGATTGTCCTTAATTAGTAGGTTAACTGGGGCGTGGTCTGACCACGTTTTGGTACCAATGGAGGAGTCCATCACCCCCTGCAGCATTATTTTATCAGTAAGAAATAGGTCTATCCCAGAGTGAGTTTTATGCACGTTTGAAAAAAACGTATAGTCCCGTTCCGAGGAGTGAAATATGCGCCAAGGATCATATAGATCATTCCAGTGCAGTTGCTTGTCAATAATTTGATGAGGGGAATTGGATGATGAATCCAGTTTAGATGGGCAAGCATTAAAGTCCCCTCCCATTATTAAGCAGCCTTGTTGAACTGATTTTATTTTGGTGCATAATTTCTGCAGGAAGGCTTTTTGGCCTGAATTAGGACCGTATAATGCTACTAGGGTGATGAGCTCCTCGTTGATCCTGCCAACAAATATTATAAATCTCCCATTTGGGTCTGAGAGAGTGAATATGGGGTCAATCTTGAGATCTCTGTGGAATGCCATCATGACGCCTCTTTTTTTTTTCTTAAAGGTGCTATGATATATATTTGGGAATATTACATTAGAGCACAGGTGGGTGTCTTTTTGTAAAAGGTGGGTCTCCTGTAAGAAAATAATTTGTGATTTTTGCGCCTTGATTTCATTCCACAGGAGGTGCCTCTTATACGGAGAGTTCAGTCCCCGAACATTAAGAGTAGTAATTTTTAAAGGCATTTGTATTTAGTCTTAGCAGTAAAACGCTGTAGGCAATGTGTATGTTTTGCATTAGTATTTCTGCAATAGGGAGGGTCTGAGGTCCACCTGGTTAATATAAGGTCAAACATTCCTTCAATTACTAACTTAATCAACATATAACGAGATAACATATAGCTGAAACATATGAGATAAACATAGAAAAAGCATAAATTTAAAGAATAAAACATCTTATTTGGGTAGATGTGTGGGACAAAGTTCCAGTCCTACACCTGTTAGTGGGGCACTAAATCCAATGGCAATATGGGGAGAGAACATTGGGCCTTGGAAGAGATTATCATTTTGGTGGGTCTATATAGTGTCAGCGCTTAGCTTGATGCTGCCAGGTTTGAGTTATTCTTGATGTTTTAGCTGCAGCAGCAGGAGAAGTGGAAGTTTGTTGCACAGGGATCTGCAGTTGTTTGAACAATTTAAATCCATTGTCAGATGAAAGGATTGTGTAGTGTTTATTTTGGTACGAAAAGAGCAGTTTCGTGGGATATCCCCATTTATATTGTATTTGTAATTGTCGTAAAGCTTTGGTGAAGGGCTGTAGCTCTCTCCTGAGGCTGAGCGTAGCCAAAGATAGATCTGCATATATCTGTATGTTTTTGTACGGTTCCGGTAGTGAGCCCGCCTTCCGAGTGGCGTTGGCTAGACCCTCTTTAACATGGTAGAATAAAAATCGAGCTATTACGTCTCTGGGTATGGAGTCTGCTAAATGTGCCGGCTTGGGGAGTCGGTGTGCACGGTCGATGGTAAGCTCTATTTCTGATGCGTCAGGCATGACCGCTTTGGCAAGATTTTGCAAATAGTGCTTGAGTTCAGATATCTGTACTTGTTCTGGGATACCTCTAAATTTTAAATTGTTGCGACGGCTTCTATCCTCTTGATCCGCTGCCTTAGCTTTAAGCCATTGAATGTCTGTGGTTTGTGAAGCAGAAGTGTCCACCATTGCATTATGCTCTGTTATAAGTTCACTCATTTTGTCTTCCACCATTGCAACTCTGTTTCCCAAAGCTGCCACTTCAGTGTGTAATCCTGCATTTAGTGATGAAATGTCCGCCATAAGAGATGCTCTAAATGATATCAGAATGTCCCTAATAAATGATTGCGTGGCTGTAATGTCAGTGGTAGGAAATGCATCTATCTGCAGCGTTGAGTCATCTGCCTGCGTGTGATATTGTGCTGCTGCACTTACCGAACTCCCCGAGTCACATCTGGGCCTCGATTTTGCTGGGCTGCCCGACGGAGAGGAGAGTGTTTCTTGCTGTTCCTCCTGGAGGTTCTTGGAGGTGTGTGGGGAATTATCGCTGTTGCATTGAGAGGGTGCCTGCGCAGCTTGTGGTTCTCCCTCCGGCCCGGCGCCATCTTGTGCCTGCTCTGTCTGCCGCGGGTGAAAAAAGTCTGTGACCATGAAATTCTGCTTAACAGACTGCAGGAGTACTGTGGCATCAGTGGATCAGTCCTCCAGTGGTTCAGATCATTCCTGACTGACAGAACACAGAGAGTATCCCTAGGACCTATAATGTCCAAACCTGCACCTCTACAATTCGGAGTGCTACAAGGATCAATCCTATCCCCTCTGATGTTTGCAATCTAAATGTTGCCACTCGGTACACTTATCCAATGACATGGCCTGACGTACCACTGCTACGCCGATGACACACAGCTATACCTGTCCTTCAAACCTGGTGAAACAGACCCTACTTCAAAAATAAACTCTTGCTTAGCTGAGCTACAGGTATGGATGAATGATAACTGGTTGAAACTGAATGCTGACAAAACTGAGGTCCTCTTTGTCCAAAGCCAGTGCTCGCCATCAAAACAGCTCTATCCTAAAGCAACACCAATCAGGATTGGGAATTCAGACATAAACAGCTCCAACCTTGTGCGCAGCCTTGGTGTACTAATCGATGGGGATTTGAGTTTCAGAAACCAAATTTCATCTGTAGTTAAATCTTCCTACTTTCATCTGAAGAACATTGCAAAGATTAAACATCTTATTCCCCCAGAGGATCATCCAACCCTAGTTCACGCCTTCATCACATCACGGCTGGACTACTGCAATGCCCTTCATGCTGGCCTCCCCAAAAAGGACCTGCGTCGCCTGCAATTAGTGCAGAATGCTGCTGCCAGATTGCTAACAAACCAGCCTCGCCACTGTCACATTACACCGATCCTTCGCTCACTGCACTGGCTACCAGTAGAACGGAGAATACTTTTCAAGATTGGACTGCTGACATTCAAATCCCTGCACAATCTGGGCCCTGGATACATGAAGGACTTGCTGAAGCTGCACCACACCTCCCACAACCTCAGATCAGCAAGTTCTATAAACTTGGTCACTCCCAGAGTGCACCTCAAAAAATCTGGAGATAGAGCCTTCTGTCATGCTGCCCCTACTCTTTGGAACTCACTGCCACACCCAGTAAAGACAGCACCATCCCTGGAGCTATTCAAATCCAGACTGAAAAGCCACCTGTTTAGCCTGGCATTTCCGGACTTATAAAATTCTTCCTCTGTACCACGATGGTCGGAGCCATGCTTATGCGCTTTGAGTCCTATGGGAGAAAAGCGCTCTACAAATGTTATTTGTTGTTGTTGTTGTAATTAATATAATCCAAAATTCCAAAGTCACAAAGTACCTCTTTCTCAAGAAAAATACAGTGCAAGTTAATCTGAAAAGCAACTCAGCAACAATGAATCACCACAATGCACAATAAATAAATACATTTGAAGAAGCCCAAGAAAAAGAGGATCAGCGTCATGGAGGAACACAAGTACCAAGCACTAAGGTAGAGAATGTGTGGACCAGTTTTAAAAGTTTCAAAGGTGGCTAAAATTGAAGAGAAATCGAGAGCCCAATATGGTGTAGTATGTCAAAATTGATTGGATAAATGAAACAGTGAGATGGTAATACTCACAAAAACGGGTTACCACCTAGGTAACCACTCATTAGGCAGGTGAGGAGATTAGACCTGTCCTCACTCAGGATTAAGAAGTCGCTCTCTGTAGATAGGAAGAAAGGGGGTAGATCACCCCTCCACCTGGGGTGGACTCAAATATATTGGTAGGTGAACAGAGGCGACAACAGCAATTCAGTTATAGCAAGCAGAGCACCTCTGTTTATCCCCTGCTTATTGCCTGAAGAAGTGGGCTGTGCCCACGAAACGCGTTGCATCTTTGGGGTATTTTCAATAAATGTGTATATCTATACATTTACAGTCCTTGGTGTCTGCTTTAACGGAGGCGAGTCCACCACTTCCTCCCAGCAATTTTTTAAAAATTTTATGTACTTTTATCCTTCTGGCGCCTCTGTTCACCTACCAAAAGGTGGCTAAAAGTGCTGCTAGCCTGGAAAGAGAACCACTATGAAAGAGAAGCCAAGAAATGGGTCATTAGACTGGGAGCAAGATAAGAAGATAAAAAGCCAACATAGGCTTTTTCCTCCACTCCCTCTCTACAGTTATACATATAATAATTCCTTTTTTTGTATAACGCTTTTCTCCTGTCAGACTCAAAGCGCTTGCGAGGAAGCTACTAGAGCGCACTCAGTAGGCAGTAGCAGTGTTAGGAAGTCTCGCCCAAAGAACTCCTTATGGAATAGGTGCTGGCTTACTGAATAGCAACAGCCAAGATTTGAACCCAGGTCTCCTACGTCAGGAGGAGACAGAGCCTTTAACCATTATACTTTGCAGCCACCATATCTGACACCTGTCACTGTTAGGGATCGCCAGTTTTAAATTGTGCAAATCATGATGCAAATCTAGCCCCAGTGGCGTAGCTAAAGAGCTGTGGGCCCCGATGCAAGTTTTTCATTTCAATAGTTTTTATTAGGCTTTATAAAGCAAGGTGTGTACAACAATTTATAAACAAAACTTCAGTAACATTCATGGAGAATAATAATCAGAAACAAGTTTAGTGTCGAAATGGAATTAGTCAACAGTGTACCAGTACAAAGGGGGAGGCTATCCATTGAACATCTGCAATACAGAAAAATTGTGGTAGGGGGCACTACATGTAACGAAGGATCATAGTTGTAGCGTAACTTATGTAGTGTTCTTGCATGGAAAAGGTAGCTGGTGTGTATATAATGTAAACAAAATTTCTCTCACCCATTCACTAAACCAGATTTCTGGCTGGGTAGGAGCCTATTTTGTTAAAGTATAGTGGAAGGCTAATGTTATCTGGCTCCCAGTGGAGGCAGGTGTGAGCTGCGGATATAGTCCGCCTCTTGTGCTTAAGAGGGTAAGGTACATATATTTAAAAGGTGCCTCTAGAACAAGGGGATTAAAAGGCAGGATTGAGTAGAAAGAGGGAGCAGAAAGAGATAAGGGAAAAGGTAAGGGGAGAGGGTTAAGGCATGGGACGAGGAGAGCCACCAGTGTCGAAGTTCAGTTAAGGTAGATAAGGCATGACTTGGGATCCAGGACAAGGCTAGAGGTTGGCAACTCTGGCGCTATTGTCTGTCCCTAAAAGGTACTCTATGAGCGGGGACCATATTTTATTAAAATATGGTCCCCGATGCAAGTTTTACAATGGGGCCCCCCAAGCAGTCTATACATAACAATTGATACGGCGCACCAAAACCTGTCAATGGCAACTACAGTGTCAGAGGTGCAAGAAGGGGATGGGGAGCAGTTTGTAAGTGATTACTACTATGCAAAGTATCTATAGAAGTGATTATTATGAGCACATTGACCAATAGAGAGCTAATACTGTAGTTGAGGGAGAGCCCTTCGGGGCCCCTCTGGCCCAAGGGCCCCAATGCGGTCGCTACCTCTGCACCCCCTATTGCTACGCCCCTGTCTAGCCCCCAAAACACAAAATGAGGTGGCAAATCAACATTCAACATTGAGGATCTCAAAGCTTGTGTTTGCAAAATAAATAAAATAGGAAAGAAAGAAGGAAACAATTGGAAAAGGATAGTCGAAAAATGGAAGTTGAAAAATGACAGTTGGAAAATAATGGCAGTCGAAAAACAGTTCAAATTTGGCTGTTGGAAAATGACAGTTGAGAAATGGCAGTTTAAAAATGACAGTTGAAAAACAACAGTTAAAATTTGGCAGTTGTAAAATGGCAGTTAGAGAATGGCAGTTGGAAAATGACAGTTGGAAAATGACAGTTGGAAAATGGCAGTTGGAAATGGCAGTTGGAAAATGGCAGTTAAAAAACAACAGTTGAAAAATGACAGTTGGAAAATGGCAGTTGAAAAATGACAGTTGTAAATGGCAGTTAAAATTTGACAGTTGAAAAATGACAGTTAGAAAATGGCAGTTGGAAAATGACAGTTGGAAAATGACAGTTGGAAAATGGCAGTTGAAAAATGACAGTTAAAAAATGGCAGTTAAAATTTGACAGTTGAAAAATGGCAGTTAAAATTTCACAGTTGAAAAATGACAGTTAGAAAATGGCAGTTGTAAAATGACAGTTGGAAAAATGGCAGTTGGAAAATGGCAGTTAAGTTAGAAAATGACAGTTGGAAAATGGCAGTTAAAAAACAACAGTTAAAAAATGATAGTTAGAAAATGGCAGTTGGAAAATGACAGTTGGAAAATAGCAGTTGAAAAATGACAGTTCAACTTTTAACTGCCATTTTACAACTGTCATTTTTCATTTGCCATTTAACAACTGTCAAATTTTAACTGCCATTTTTCAAATGTCAAATTTTATCTGCCATTTTCCAACTGTCATTTTCCAACTGCAGTGGCGGCTCCAGGAATTTTTTTGGGACCAATTTCCGGGGGAGCTGAGGACCTGCGGCGCGCGAAGCGCACCGCGGCAAAAAATGGGTGTGGCTACAACATCATGTGGCCATGACCGGATGAGGGCAGGGCTAACTGTAATTTAAAGTGAACCCAGGGTGAGAGTGATATGGTGGCTGCCATATTTATTTCCTTTTAAACAATTCTAGTTGCCTGGCAGCCCTGCTGATCTATTTGGCTGCAGTAGTGAACTGAATTACACCAGAAACAAGCATGCAGCTAATCTTGTCAGTTCTGACAATATTGTCAGAAACCCCCGACCTGCTGCATGCTTGTTCAGGGTCTATGGTTGAAAGAATTAGAGGCAGAGGACCAACACGGCAGCCAGGCAGCTGGTATTGCTGAAAAGGAGATAAATATGACAGCCTCAATATTATTCTCACCTCGGGTTCCCTTTAAGGGCTCGTTTCCACTGTAGCGGTGCGGAAATGCCTGGATTCCACCGCTGAAGAAATCGCATGCGGCTGCGTTTCCCCATGCGGATTTACCCGCGATTTTGCATGCGATTTCGCATGGCAAGGAGCCAGGCGAATTTAACCATGTCACTGCCTGTGTAAAGTTCCATTGCCTTTCATGCGAAATCGCGGGGAAATCCGCATGACAAAGCATGTGATTTCCCTATTGAATGCATTAGCGGCGATTCGCCCGCATTCCTGCCGCACGCGAAATCTGACGACCCTGTCGTGCAGATTTTTCCCGCACCGAAAAACGCCGCCGCCGCCGCACACGTGGAAACAGCCCCATCCACTAACATTGAGTATGCGAATCCGCATGCAGTGCCCGCATGCGGATTCGCTATAGTGGAAATGAGCCCTAAAAGTGCAGTGCAAAGACAGAGGGCCCAAGTTTTGGTGACCCTTTCCCCAGAAAATTCACATAATTGTGCAGGTTTTCTCAAGAAAATACACGTAATGTGAGCAGATTTGAACAAAAAACACGTTCAATAACCCCAATATGCACAATCGTTATCAGATATGACCCCAATATGCACAATCGTTATCAGATATGACCCCAATATGCACAACCGTTATCAGATATGACTCCAATATGCACAATCGTTATCAGATATGACCCCAATATGCACAATCGTTATCAGATATGACCCCAATATGCACAATCGTTATCAGATATGACCCCAATATGCACAATCGTTATCAGATATGACCCCAAAATGCACAATCGTTATCAGATATGACCCCAAAATGCACAATCGTTATCAGATATGACCCCAATATGTACAATCCTCAGCAGATCTGACCCCAATATGCACAATGCTCAGCAGATCTGACCCCAATATGCACAATGCTCAGCAGTTCTGACCCCAATATGCACAATGCTCAACAGATCTGACCCCAATATGCACAATGCTCAGCAGATCTGACCAGTGGCGGACACAGCCAGCAGTGGGCCCCTGTGCAAAATATCAATTGTGGGCCCCCCTGTGCAAAGAATGGGCGTGGCTAATGGGTGTGGATAGAACCTGCGGCGCGTAAAAAATGGCCGTGGCAATGATCGGATAAGGGCGGAGCTAACTGTAATTTAAAGTGATCCCGGGGTGAGAGTGATATGGAGGCTGCCATATTTATTTCCTTTTAAACAATACTAGTTGCCTGGCGGCCCTGCTGATCTATTTGGCTGCAGTAATAAACTGAATTACACCAGCAACAAGCATGCAGCTTAATCTTCTCAGTTCTGACAATATTGTCAGAAACCCCTGACCTGCTGCATGCTTGTTCAGGGTCTATGGTTGAAAGAATAAGAGGCAGAGGACCAGAACGGCAACCAGACAACTGGTATTGCTTAAAAGGAGAGAAATATGGCAGCCTCAATATTATTCTCACCTCAGGTTCCCTTGAAAAGTGCAACGCAAAGACAGTGGGCCCAAGTTTTGGTGACCCTTTCCCCAGAAAATTCACATAATTGTGCAGGTTTTCTCAAGAAAATACACATAATGTGAGCAGATTTGCCCAGAAAATACATTCAATCATGTCGGCAGATTTGCCCAGAAAATACATTCAATCATGTTGGCAGATATGCCCAGAAAATACGTGCAATGATGTCGGCAGATATGCCCAGAAAATACGTGCAATGATGTCGGCAGATATGCCCAGAAAATACGTGCAATGATGTCGGCAGATATGCCCAGAAAATACGTGCAATGATGTCGGCAGATATGCCCAGAAAATACGTGCAATGATGTCGGCAGATATGCTCAAAAAATACGTGCAATGATGTCGGCAGATATGCCCAGAAAATACGTCCAATGATGTCGGCAGATATGCCCAGAAAATACGTGCAATCATGTCAGCAGATATGCCCAGAAAATACGTGCAATCATGTCAGCAGATATGCCCAGAAAATACGTGCAATCATGTCGGCAGATATGCCCAGAAAATACGTGCAATCATGTCAGCAGATTTGCCCAGAAAATACGTGCAATCATGTCGGCAGATTTGCCCAGAAAACACATGCAATCATGTAGCAAATTTGCCCAGAACATACATGCAATCATGTGGCAGACCTGCCCAGAACATACACGCAATCATGTGGCAGACCTGCCCAGAACATACACTTGCTAAAATAAATAATAAAAAAAAACATTTACTCACCTGCAGCAGCAGACCTCCTGTCCCAGCCTCCATCCGGCGCGCAGCTTCCATGGTGGATAGGTAGCCTGGTGGGTGAGTGGGTAGGTAGCCTGGTGGGTAGGTAGGTAGGCAGCCGGGTGGGTAGGTAGGTAGCCCTTAGCGGGTGGGTAGGTAGCCTGGTGGGTGGCTGGGTAGCCGGGTGGGTGGGTAGCCTGGTGGGTGGGTAGCCTGGTGGGTGGCTGGGTAGGCGGGTGGGTAGGTAGCCTGGTGGGTGGGAAAGTGGGTGGGTAGGTAGCTGGGTGGGTAGGTAGGTAGGTAGCCTGGTGGGTCTTTAGGTAGGTAGCCTGGTGGGTTGGTAGGTAGCCTGGTGGGTAGGTAGCCGGGTGGGTGGGTAGGTAGGTAGCCTGGTGGGTGGGTAGGTAGCCGGGTGGGTGTGTAGGTAGCCAGGTGGGTGTGTAGGTAGACGGGTAGGTAGCCGGGTGGGTGGTTAGGTAGCCGGGTAGGTAGCCGGTAGTGTTGGGCGAACAGTGTTCGCCACTGTTCGGGTTCTGCAGAACATCACCCTGTTCGGGTGATGTTCGAGTTCGGCCGAACACCTGACGGTGCTCGGCCAAACCGTTCGGCCATATGGCCGAACTAAGAGCGCATGGCCGAACGTTCCCCGAACGTTCGGCTAGCGCTGTGATTGGCCGAACGGGTCACGTGGTTCGGACCCGAACGCGCTCTGATTGGCCGAACTGTCACGTGGTTCGGGTAAATAAATACCCGAACCACGTCATATCTCCGCCATTTGTCTGTGGGTTTAGCTTTGGGTAGGCAGGCAGGGTAGTTCGCGCTCCAGCCACGCTAGCCAGGGTCCCCCCCAGTCATTGTGTGTCGCTGCTGGGAATAGTAGTACACCGCTCGCTCAGCATTCTGTTTACTGCCACTCTGTGTACCTCGCTCAGCCACACTATATAGCATTCTGTTTACTGCCACTCTGTGTCTGCTGGGAATAGTAGTACACCGCTTGCACAGCCACACTATATAGCATTCTGTTTACTGCCACTCTGTGTACCTCGCTCAGCCACACTATATAGCATTCTGTTTACTGCCACTCTGTGTCTGCTGGGAATAGTGGTACACCGCTCGCTCAGCCACACTATATAGCATTCTGTTCACTGTTCTGTGTCTGCTTGGAATAGTGGTACACCGCTCGTTCAGCCACACTATATAGCATTCTGTGTACTGTTCTGTGTCTGCTGGGAACAGTAGTACACCGCTCGTTCAGCCACACTATATAGCATTCTGTGTACTGTTCTGTGTCTGCTGGGAACAGTAGTACACCGCTCGCTCAGCCACACTATATAGCATTCTGTTCACTGTTCTGTGTCTGCTGGGAATAGTGGTACACCGCTCGCTCAGCCACACTATATAGCATTCTGTTCACTGTTCTGTGTCTGCTGGGAATAGTGGTACACCGCTCGCTCAGCCACACTATATAGCATTCTGTTTACTGTTCTGTGTCTGCTGGGAATAGTGGTACACCGCTCGCTCATCCACACTATATAGCATTCTGTTCACTGTTCTGTGTCTGCTGGGAATAGTGGTACACCGCTCGCTCAGCCACACTATATAGCATTCTGTTCACTGTTCTGTGTCTGCTGGGAATAGTGGTACACCGCTCGCTCAGCCACACTATATAGCATTCTGTTTACTGCCACTCTGTGTACCTCGCTCAGCCACACTATATAGCATTGCGTACTCTGCCAGTCAGTGTGTATATTGCTGGGATCAGTAATACTCCACTCACCGTCAACCACTATATGAGCTCAACATGAGTTCCCCAGAGACCTCCGCTGTGAGCAGCACTCCCAACAACAGCAACAGCCAACGCCCCACGCAAGCTATAACATCCACCCCAGCAGCCAGTGGTCAGCAGCAGCCCTCCCCGGAGGAGAACGTTGTGTCCATCAGTCCGTCGCCAGAGCGATTAATGAGGGCTGCCATTGAGGAGATGATGGGGCCTGATGTGGAGGAGGAGGTCTGGCTCAGGCCAGCATCCCAAGTTAATGTTGAGGACGATGAGGGGTCTGTGTCTGGGGATGTTGGGGTGGCAGAGGTGGTGGGTGGGTCAGACTCAGGAGAAGAGTTGTATGATGAGGATGATGATCGGGACCATCTGTATGTGCCTCAGAGTCCGACCCCGGAAAACATGTTGTATCGTGTGTTTAGGTACTAAAATCTGCGTTCCCTCCCAGTAGTGTTGGGCGAACAGTGTTTGCCACTGTTCGGGTTCTGCAGAACATCACCCTGTTCGGGGTGACTATATAGCAGACTATATAGCATTGTGTTTAATGCCACTCTGTGTACACGGCTCAGCCACACTATATAGCATTGTGTTTACTTCCACTCTGTGTCTGCTGGGAACAGTAGTACACCGCTCACCCGCCACTGTATAGCATTGTGCTCTGTGTCACTGCTGACAATAGTGGTACACCGCTCACCCACCACTGTATAGCATTTCTGTACTGCCACTGTACTGCTGCCAGTCAGCGTGTACTTTAAGGATAAGTGAAATGAGGAAGAAATCCGGTGAAAGAGGGAGGGGCAAGGGAAGAGGTGTTTCCCCTGACGGTTCACGTACAGGCCACAGGGGAGCACCCAAGAAAACCCACTCAATACTGCCCATGTTGTCCAGGACAACAACCCTCACAGATCCAAAAGAACAGGACCAGATAATTACTTGGATGACCTCTCAAGCGTCCAGCAGTGGGTTAAGCAGCACCAGCACATCACGCACGAGGTCCGAGTCCTCAGCCAGTTAAAGTCTGGGCTTTCTTTGAAGACTGCACTGAGGATGTTACCATGGCGATTTGCAAGGTGTGCAAGACCCGCCTGAGCAGGGGGAAAAGTATTAACAACCTCTCCACCACCAGCATGAGCCGCCACATTCTATCCAAACATCCCACTCTGTGGGCAAACGCGGCAGGACAGGGTACCACCAGCAACACTGCCTCCCTTGGGTTCACCAGACTCACCACCAGACCCGCCTCAGCAGCAGCAGTAGCCCAGCCATTGCGTGGTTCACAACATTCACAAACATCAGACGATGCTGACACTGTCACTTTCCGGACTAGTGCTCTTGAGGTCTCCCAGTGTTCATCAAACACAACAACCAACAGCCCTTCGGTGTGCAGCGCTACGGTTGAGTTGTCTGTTTCTGAGATGTTTGAGCACAAGAGGAAATTGCCAGCAAATGACCCCCGGGCCGTGGCAGTAACAGCCAGCCAGCATAGCCAAGCTTCTGGCCTGCGAAATGCTGCCATATCGAGTGGTGGAGACAAACAGCTTCAAGGGCATGATGTCAGTGGCCATCCCACGTTACGTGGTTCCCAGCCGCTACCACTTTGCGCGCTCTGCAGTGCCTGAGTTGCATGAGCACGTGGTCAGCTAAATAACCCGAAGCTTGAAGAATGCCGTTGCCTGCAAGGTTCACCTCACCACTGACACCTGGACGAGTGCGTTCGGCCAGGGTCGATACATCTCCCTTACCGCGCACTGGGTGAACCTTGTGGAGCCTGGCAGCGATTCCTCACCTGCTACGGCGCGGGTGTTGCCCACGCCGCAAACAGCTGGATAACAACAGCAGCACCTACCTCTCTGACTCCTTCTCCTCCAACGCATCTCAAAGCTGTACCTCATCCGGAAATGCTAACCCAGCACCAGCAGCAGTAGGATCGTGGAAGCAGTGCAGCACAGCTGTTGGCATGCGTCAGCAAGCGTTGCTGAAGCTGATCTGCCTTGGGGATAAGCAGCACACAGGGGAGGAAATTTGGAGGGGAATAAAGGAACAGACGGATTTGTGGCTGGCACCGCTGGACCTGAAACCGGGCATGAAGCTAGACACCTGGCACGAACTGGCAATGTACGCAATAGAGGTGCTGGCTTGCCCGGCAGCCAGCGTTATGTCGGAACGCTGTTTCAGTGCTGCCGGAGGCATCATCACAGATCGGCGTATCCGCCTCTCCACAGAAAATGCAGACCGTCTGACTCAAATTAAAATGAATCAATCCTGGATTGGAAACGACTACGCAACACTCCTGGACCCCAACCAAGTAACATGACCGATGAACATCTGGGATGGTTTAGCGTTTCCGGTCCCTGTTTATTGAACCTCTCATCTGTATTACATTTATGACTGCATGGCGGCAAAAAGCATTGCTGCTATATCCGCACGCTTTTTGTCCTCATGCAAGGCCTGGGTTGTTGTGTCTCACAAAGCGTGGCCTTCTCCTCCTGCGCCTCCTCCTGTTCCATCACGTGTGCTGCTGCTGCTGCTGCTGCTGGGTTAGCGTTGCCGCGTGGTCCCTGTTTATTGAACCTCTTATCTTTATTACATTTATGACTACATGGCGGTACAAAGCATGCTATCCGCACGCTTTTTGTCCTCATGCAAGGCCTGGGTTGTTGTGTCTCACAAAGCGTGGCCTTCTCCTCCTGCGCCTCCTCCTGTTCCATCACGTGTGCTGCTGCTGGGTTAGCGTTGCCGCGTGGTCCCTGTTTATTGAACCACTTATCTTTATTACATTTATGACTGCATGGTGGTACAAAGCATGCTATCCGCACGCTTCTTGTCCTCATGCAAGGCCTGGGTTGTTGTGTCTCAAAGCGTGGCCTTCTCCTCCTGCGCCACCCTCCTCCTGTTCCATCACGTGTGCTGCTGCTGGGTTAGCATTACCGGTCCCTTTTCCTGGAACCTCTTATATGTATTACATTTATGACTGCATGCCGACAAAAAGCATGTTACCTGTGCAAAGAAAACAGACATTTCCCGCATTTAAAAGACAGTTTTCCCTTTGAAACTTTAAAATCGATTTTCTCAAAAACTATAAGCTCTTTTTGCTAAATTTTTTTTTCCTCTTGTACCCACTCCCAAGGTGCACATACCCTGTAAATTTGGGGTATGTAGCATATAAGGAGGCTTTACAAAGCACAAAAGTTCGGGTCCCCATTGACTTCCATTATGTTCGGAGTTCGGGTCGAACACCCGAACATCGCGGCCATGTTCGGCCTGTTCGGCCCGAACCCGAACATCTAGATGTTCGCCCAACACTAGTAGCCGGGTGGGTGGTTAGGTGGCCGGGTAGGTAGCCGGGTGGGTGGTTAGGTAGCCGGGTGGGTGGTTGGGTAGCCGGGTGGGTGGTTGAGTAGCCGGGTGGGTGGGTAGCCGGGTGGGTAGTTAGGTAGCCGGGTAGGTAGCTGGGTAGGTAGGTAGCCGGGTGGGTGGTTAGGTAGCCGGGTAGGTAGCCGGGTGGGTAGGTAGCCGGCAGGGTGGGTAGGTAGCCGGGTGGGTGGTTAGGTAGCCGGGTGGGTAGGTAGCCGGGTGGGTGGTTAGGTAGCCGGGTGGGTGGGTAGCCGGGTGGGTGGTTAGGTAGCCGGGTAGGTAGCCGGGTGGGTGGGTAGCCGGGTGGGTGGTTAGGTAGCCGGGTGGGTGGTTAGGTAGCCGGGTGGGTAGGTAGCCGGGTGGGTGGTTAGGTAGCCGGGTGGGTGGGTAGCCGGGTGGGTGGTTAGGTAGCCGGGTAGGTAGCCGGGTGGGTGGGTAGCCGGGTGGGTGGTTAGGTAGCCGGGTGGGTGGTTAGGTAGCCGGGTGGGTGGGTAGCCGGGTGGGTGGTTAGGTAGCCGGGTAGGTAGCCGGGTGGGTAGCCGGGTGGGTGGTTAGGTAGCCGGGTGGGTAGGTAGCCGGGTGGGTGGTTAGGTAGCCGGGTGGGTAGCCGGGTGGGTAGGTAGCCGGGTGGGTGTGTAGGTATCCGGGTGGGTAGGTAGCCGGGTGGGTGGTTAGGTAGCCGGGTAGGTAGCCGGGTGGGTGTGTAGGTATCCGGGTGGGTAGGTAGCCGGGTGGGTGGTTAGGTAGCCGGGTGGGTGGTTAGGTAGCGGGGTAGGTAGCCGGGTGGGTAAGGTAGCCGGGTGGGTAAGGTAGCCTTTAGCTATCCGGGTGGGGGGCCCGACTCCTATCCTCCCTCACCTCGGGGGGCCCCCTCCCGGTATGCGCGGCGGCCGGCGGGAGAGCAGAAAATACAGGAAGTCTCCGGGGCTGCAGCAGACGCTAGAGGCAGCTGCCGCTTGGTCTCCGATATGTCTCCAACTTTGTATACTGCTCGCTACTTCCTGGTTTAGTAGCGAGCATTATACAGAGTTGAAGACAGGGGAGACCAAGCGGCAGCTGCCTCTAGCGTCTGCTGCAGCCCCGGAGACCTCCTGTATTTTCCGCTCTCCCGCCGCATGAGGGGGGGGGGGCGAGGTGAGGGGGGAGGACAGCAGTCGGGGCCTCCCAGGTTAAAAAAAAATAAAAAGTAAAATTAAAAAAAAACCAGCAATACTTAATGGGCCCCTGAAGCAGCGGAACTTCAGGGGCCCTCGTGCGGCGGCACGGCCTGCACGGCCGCATGTCCGCCACTGGATCTGACCCCAATATGCACAATGCTCAGCACAGGCAGGCAGCCCTCATATCTCTATGGTGTGGGTAACACAGGCAGGCAGCCTCTATTACTATGGTGTGGGTAACACAGGCAGCCCTCGCTGGATCTGCTGGTAACAGAGGCAGCCCCTATCACTATGGTGTGGATAACATGGGAGGCAGGCAGGCAGCCCTCCCTGGATCTGCTGGTGACAGGCAGGCAGCCTACATATCTCTATAGTGTGGGTAACACAGGCAGGCAGCCCTCGGTGGATCTGCTGGTGACATGCAGGCAGCCCCAATCACTATGGTGTGTGCAACACAGGCAGCCAGCTTTCCCTGGATCTGCTGGTGCCAGGCAGCAGCTCTGCACAGACATCCTCTTACCAGGTTGAGCACGGTCTCCACAATGTCCCTGTTGCTGACTTCCCCGACCTGGATGAGGACGGCGAATTTCATCCTCATGTTGCGGATGGGGACAGACGGGTTGATGACCCCTCCGGGCAGCACCATGGAGGAGCACGAAGCCCAGGGGGCGTTCGCCAGCGGCTTGTCACTGGCCATCATGCTGCAGGCTGGGAAAATGGCCGCCCGAAGCCCTGCACTGCAGACTCCAAGTCTGCAGAGCAGGGCTTCGGGCGGCCATCTTACCGTAGCCCTGCTCTGCTGTTTCGGGCTGCCGCTGTGAACTGACTCGGCGTCTCTTAGACGCCTGAAGTCAGTTCACGCCAGGGGGTGTTTGGGGGTGCTTGGACAAATTTCTATTTCTAATTTTTATTACAATGTGGCGGTGCAGTAAGCTCCCGATGACGCGAGCAGGAGCTAACGTTATTCGTCTGTTTAGACGAATATTAAAATGGGACCGGCGGGGGAACGGAGGATCGTAGGAGGACGGCATGGGACATTACAGCTGCAGAGGGGCGATAGAAGCCCCAGATAAGTGTCAGCTTGTTTGATTGATTTTTAGAATCCCACAGAACCTCTTTAAAGAAGACCTAAACTCAAGTACTGCAGTCAAGGAAAACAAATACTACTGCGCATGCGCAAACACCGACAAGGAGAACTTTGGGGCTCCCAGAGCTGGATCCCTTCTACTGTGGAGAAAGGGGGAAACCTCTTTAGAATACAAAGGCCTCCCTTTCCCTGAGGTAAGTACCCCAATGGTATTGGTGGGTAAAACGACTACAATTAGATTGCAAGCTTTCATATTGTCAGTATTGGCAATCTGTTGGTAGATTGCCAATATAGGTAGCCAGCCTTGCAAGCTCCTCTCTTTCCCCTCCCCCGCATACATATGAACTGCCCACCGGGAGACTTGGGCGCAGGATACAGCTGGTATACGGCTATTGCTGGAAGCCGAATTGCAGTGTTTTAAAAGCAACTTCAGCACTGTCTTCCGATGGCACAGAAGTTACTGACTGTGCGCTGCTATAGTTGTAATTCCTATTTCGGCCTATGATGGCACCGGCTGCGCCCAAATCTCCTGCACTGTTATCACAGATCCTGCCCACCTCCCCCCCCCCCCTGCATAATCATAGGTAGTCTAGTCCCACCATCAGAGAGCTGAGAGCTAGGCAGTGACTCACCACAAAGTTCGGCTCCCCCCTTGCTCACTCCTTGCTGTGCTGCCCTGTGGAATAGTTCACACCTCAGGTCATCGGTAAGCCAGCCGCAGAGAAGTTACAGTGAGGCAAATGGTGCATGGTGACGGCGTGTATACTTCAAATACAGGAAATGTGCAGTGATGTCCCTTTCTGTATCTGCCTGGCTGTCTCCTCCACACTAATCTGAGGTCTGAAGTATGCTGCAGAGCAGCACAGCAAGGAGCGAGGGAGGAGGAGCCAAACTTTGTGGAGGCAGGACAGGACCAGGAAAGTGGCATGTGGGCAATAAAGTGGATGGCAAACCTGGTGTGTACCACCTGGCCAACAGCAAAGTGCCACCGGTGGTATGCGTACCACAGGTTGAAAAGCCTTGCTTTAGATGTTGTCCTGGGGTCTTTTGTGGCCTCTCGGATGAGTTTTCTCTGCGCTCTTGGGGTAATTTTGGTCGGCCGGCCACTCCTGGGAAGGTTCATCACTGTTCCATGTTTTTGCCATTTGTGGATAATGGCTCTCACTGTGGTTCGCTGGAGTCCCAAAGCTTTAGAAATGGCTTTATAACCTTTACCAGACTGATAGATCTCAATTACTTTTGTTCTCATTTGTTCCTGAATTTCTTTGGATCTTGGCATGTCGGCTAGCTTTTGAGGTGCTTTTGGTCTACTTTTCTGTGTCAGATAGCACAGAGAGGTGTGGCAGTAATCAGGCCTGGGGGTGACTACAGAAATTGAACTCAGGTGTGATAAACCACAGTTAAAGAGAATCTGTATTGTTAAAATTGCACAAAAGTAAACATACCAGTGCATTAGGGGACATCTCCTATTACCCTCTGTCACAATTTCGCCGCTCCTCGCCGCATTAAAAGTGGTTAAAAACAGTTTTTAAAAGTTTGTTTATAAACAAACAAAATGGCCACCAAAACAGGAAGTAGGTTGATGTACAGTATGTCCACACATCAGGGCCAGCCCTAGACTTTTTGCCGCCTGAGGCAAATTTTTAAAAAAATGCCACCGCCGCCCCTCCCCCCCCCCTCGGGGGGGCCGCCGAGCTGGAGGGGTAGCTGGCAGGACGGGGGTATTGGGCCAGCGGCAGGGAGGGGGGTCGGACCCCTCCCTCGCCTGGGTCCCCCGTCCTCCGCTCCCCTCCAGCCTAAATAGACGCAGCCGTATGTGTAAGAGGAATGGGCGGGGAGGACACTCACCTCTTCCCAGCATGCGCTCCACTGACATCACTTCCTGCAGCGTTGCAGGAAGTGATGTCAGTGGAGCGCACGCTGGATCGAGGAAGAGGTGAGTCCTCCCCGCCCGTGCCTCTTACACATACAGCTGCGTCTATTTAGGCTGGAGGGGAGCGGAGGACGGGGGACCCAGGCGAGGGAGGGGGGGGTCCGACCCCCCTCCCCGCCGCTGGCCCAATACCCCCGTCCTGCCAGCTACCCCTCCAGCTCGGCGGGCCGGCTCCCCGCACCCACGGACGGGCGGGTGCCGCCCCTGGAAATTTGCCGCCTGAGGCAAAAGTTTCACCCCGCCTCATGAGCGGGCCGGCCCTGCCACACATAGAAAATACATCCATACACAAGCAGGCTGTATACACCCTTCCTTTTGAATCTCAAGAGATCATTTGTGTGTTTCTTTCCCCCTGCAGCTATCTTCCACTGAAGTGACAGGCTGTTTCTTCCTGCCGAGTGCAGACAGCTCTGCCTGTATGTAATTCCTCAGTATGTGAAAGCCCAGCCAGCTCAGAGGAGGATTTATCCAGCTTGTAAAAGATAAGAGAGAAGAGAGAAGCTGTCCTAATCTAAATAATACACAGGCAGTGTGCAGAGAGGGGCCTGGAGGGGGGAGATGCATCCTAGAACCACAACACTGAAGAACTTGGCAGCCTTCCAGACACAGGCTGACAAGTCTGACAAGAGAGAGATAAGTTGATTTATTACAGAGATGGTGATAGTAGAACGTGCTGCAGTAAGCCAGAGCACGTTAGAATAGCTTTTGGAACTTGTAGGATGATAAAAAACAGGATGCAATTTTTGTTACGGAGTCTCTTTAACCTCCTTGCCGGTCTAAAAAATCCGGCAAGGAGGCAGCGCCGCACTTTTTTTTTATTTTTTATTTTTTAAATCATGTAGCGAGCCCAGGGCGTGACGTGACATCAGAGGGAACTCCGATCCGCCCCTTAGCGCTGCCTGGCACTGATTGGCCAGGCTGCGCAGGGATCTGGGGCGGGTGGGGGGGGCGGCTCGGCGCGGCGAATCGGTGGCGAGCGGCGGCGATCGCGACCTACACGCAGCTAGCAAAGTGCTAGCTGCGTGTAGGGAAAAAAAAATTATGCAAATCGGCCCAGCGGGGCCTGAGATATCCTCCTGCGCAGGTTACCCCGAGCTGAGCTCGGGATAACCGGCAAGGAGGTTAAGTTATTTTTTAACAAGGGGGGCAATCACTTTTTCGCACAGGGCCATGTCGATTTGGAGTTCTTTTTCTCACTAAATAATAAAGAAACATCATTTAAAACTGCATTTTGTGTTCAATTATGTTATCTTTGACTAATAGTTAACGTTTTTTGATGAGCAGAAACATTTAAGTGTGACAAACATGCAAAAGAATAAGAAAACAGGAAGGGGGAAAATAGTTTTTCACATCACTGTATGTTTTGTTTTTTTCTGTCATAGTTTGGCTGACACTGCTGCTTAAAGCCCTATTTGATGACCGGTTCTCATAGAAGACCAGCATCCCAATAACAGGCCTAGTCATCCTCCCAGCAAGATCTACAGCTCTGCAGAGACAAGTCAGCTGTATTCGCATGAAACTTTCATATGTAAAGTGATGGATAGCATCCTGCAGCTCACAGCTTCCCCTTTATAGGCTGCATAAAATAAGCCTGTCTGCAGCCATTCAGAAGAAAGGGGTGTCGGCATTACCTGGTAAACTTTGGATCTCTGCCCTGTGAAGTCGTCCCACAGAATCACAGTACCTTCATAATCGCTGCTGGCCAGGAGGTTCTTGTGGTAACTGCTCCAGCTTATGCAGCTGCAGATAGGAAATAAATAAAGGGGCGAAAAAATAATTAAACAAAGGGAAAGAGAAGCCTCACAGCCTGCACAATGTCTGCAGAGATGCCCTACTGACTCAACACCTGCACCATCCAACACACGGCTCCAAACACCTGACAGCAACACCTTCCCTTCAGCCTGGAAACCATCTCGCAGCTAAAGACTGTCAGGGGGCTCTATTTATTGCAAAATAATTGCTTTCTTGAAAGCAGGAAGGGAAAAAAGGCTCACCAGTAAACTGTCACAATCCCCACTGACAGCAGCGTCTGGTTTTATGTCTGGATTAATTTGTCAGAGAATATTGCTTTTTTTTTCAGGGATCTCGGAGGTGAAAATATACAAAAGACATGGAAATCCTGTAACGTGGTTGTTTACACTTGTATCACAAAGTCTGATTAGGTTATACAGCATAAAAAGTGCCAGAGCAGATCTGTGTGCAGGTAGGCTGAACGTGCGTCTCTCAGTCCATACGTGGCTCAGATAGCCTTTTGTTTAACCAACGTTTACCTTACAAATTTAGGAGGCCATTGTGAATGTGGCATTAATGGAATGCCACAAGGAAGTTTCAATCACTAAGAGATAAGTATGCAGTTCTATGCCAAGCCTCATACACGAGGACTGACGCCCTCACTGTTTGGGACCCTTGGACAATAGTTTGAAGCAGAGTGCTGTGTAGACTGTCACTAGCTTCCAGACTAGCAATGAGTTCTGTTGCTAAGGATGGGGTGGTGGAGGGATGATAGCCCGGAACACTACAGTGTGGGAGGAGGGGTAAGGGGAAGAAGATGGCCTCAGCCGGCGCTTGAACGAGATCATCCAGTAGGTAGGATCCCCCATCAAGACACTGGGGCCATTGTATACGTGCTGGATTTTAAGCAGAGATGTCCCTGACCAAGAACCATCTGACATTAAGGCAGACTTTAAAGTCATTGCACACTGTGCTCTGCATATGAAAGTTGACCTATACTCTCTATAAAGTTGTTTTTTTTTTTTAATCTGAAGCTCTGTTTGGAGGGTGGGATGGCGGTGCACAACGTGCAAGGAGGAGGAACAATGAGCTCAGAAAAGATGATCAAGCACTCCAGATCTTTTAGCCAGCCGCCACTGCTGAGTGTAGTATAGCTTTTGTATGCACATTTAAGCTTCGTACACATGCTAAAACTTAATAGTCGGAAAATGAAGTGATCCCCCACGGTTAGTAACGTACCAATGACTTTGCTGCATATGTGACTTCAGCAATGACACATCGACTGCCCCCAGCCTGGTATTTACCAGAAGTGCAAAACTGAGTACCCAGAAGCGCAAGATTCGCAATATGAGAGTATTTTTAATGGATCGATCATTTGTCACTGTGTGGTACAAACTATTAAAACCAATTATTGTTTGAACTGATCTGCCAAGACGGATCAGTCTCCATGGATGATAATCGCTGTCTTTTACCATTGTATGTGTTTTTACTGTCTGTATATGTTTAGAAAGGAAAAATAAATACAGTTTCTATGCCCACTGGTCTGGAGCCGCTCTAACCTGCCAACAATAAGGAAGGTGCGCCGTGTTCCTTATTGGTATTGTATCCCCTAAAGTGAACAAGATGCGGCAGTCTGGCAAATAGAAAGCTCAGTTGTAGTCACATGACCATGCCTTTTACAAGAAGAGAGAAAAAAAATTAAGGTATTAAACATTTTTTAAAAGGTTGGGGTAGGTTGGGCGGAGTGCCTGATAAGGAAAGTTGGGGGGGAAAGGCTGCGCATCCCTAAACACATGTTGCAATTGAATGGTTAATCGCACAGGCATACACCGCCTCTGCCAGACTGAAAAATGCATGCCCTGCATCCAAGACAAGTGCTAACATTTATTAAACTAGGAGGTACTTTAGCTTCCAATATGGTTTGCATGCAAAGTATATTATACTAGACACTTGCGCCACGGTGAGGTCTGCCTGTGCGATTAACCATTCAATTGCAACATGTGTTTAGGGATGCGCAGCCTTTCCCCCCCACCTTTCCTTAACTTTGTAACTATGTAACTGTCAGGTTAGCTGCTCCCAGCCCCTCCTCCTGAGTTTCCTGTTTGCATGATAAGTAGTAGCAGATTTGCATATGATTTGCATCTGAATTGAATGCGAAGTGTGCAGAAAGTCTATATAGGTGCTACACACTGAGCTGGTGGTCATTTCAGATGCAGCCTTAGTGGTATGCACTGGCGTTCTTCTCGCTGTTCTACCAAATGGAGTGCCTGATAAGTTTATTCCTAGAATTTCAATTCGCCCTCTCAAGGTTTCTTTAGAAACTATTACTGTCAGTCTTGAAAAGATTTCTGAAGAATGAAAATTGTTAAAATGATGTTATTCTAGAGAGAGGTAGGCCATGTCTATTATGTACAAGGCTCACCTTAATCAACTGAAATGCAAACCCTTTTGTCGACTCAAATGGATTAAGTCAACTAGCTGCATGTTGTATTCTTTCAAAATTGTATACTTTCATTAAGTACTCTTCAATAATAGCTTAGTAAATGGAAGAAAACAGAGGAAAAATGTGCTAGTCATTATTGCTCAGAGGTTTTGCTGCAACGAGGAAATTGTGTAACCAGTCACCATTATCCATAAAAGCAAAAGGCAAAAGTCAATGCATGTTCAATGGGTAACCACAATAATAAAATACATTTTAGAAAGCATTCAAAAAACCTTTTTCTTTAATAAGCCAGTTATACCGCATTATTAATCTTGTTACTGAAACTGTATATAACACTGCAACATGCTCCATCATATACAGAAAGTAGGTTGCATGAGTACGTTGGTCGCTTGCCTGCTTTCCTACCGCTATCCCGCTTCACGACCCTAGTAAGGCTACTTTCATACAGGCAGTTAAAGAGCCATTTAAAAAAGGAACTGTGGTATACAAAAAGTGCATCACGAGAGGAATCATGTTTACTACTGGAGCGCAGAGCTAGAGGGTTTTTTTTTATTCCCTTAATTAAAGATACACCCCTTTTTACCTTATATGGATACCCAAGTTTTCAGTATGAAAACTAGGTTGAAATTGGTTTGCCGTCATAGTCTGCAATGTTAAAGTGCACCTGAACTGAGAGGGGTGTGGTGGTTGCCATATTTATTTCCTTTTAAACAATATCAGTTGCATAACAGTCCTGCTGATCTGTTTGTCTACACTACTGAAACAAGCATGCAGCTAATCCATTCGGAAATACTTGATCGGCATGGCTGTTCAGGGTCTATGGCTAAAATGATTAGAGACAGATGCTAAGCAGGACAGCCAGGAAGTCTGCACTGTTTAAAAGGAAACAATTATGTCAACCTCCATTTCCCTCTCAAATCAGGTGTGCTTTAGGTGCGGCTAAAGTGGTGGCAGCAGACAATTTGGGCGCCGGAGGTAGTCGAAAAGTCAGAAGCAGCGCATATATCAAACTGACGAGATCAATGTTTAGCATCAGACACCGGTGTTTAATGGCACTGACAGTGGTGGCAGGGGTAAGTGATCTATAGCCACTTGCAGAGTTAGCCGAAGGTGGCGACGGGGTAGTGTTAGGTGTAAATAGGGGTAGGTTAGTGTTGGGAATACGTGGGGGAGGTTAGTGTTAGGAGTAGGTGATGGAGGGTTAGTGTTAGGAGTAGGTGTTGGAGGGTAAGTGTTGGGAATAGGTGGGGGAGGTTAGTGTTAGGAGTGGGTGGTGGAGGGTAAGTGTTGGGAATAGGTGGGGGAGATTAGTGTTAGGAGTAGGTGGTGAAGGTTAGTGTTAGGCGTAGGAGGTGGAGGAGGTGGAGGAAAGTGTTAGGAGTAGGTGGTGGAGGTTAGGGTTAGGAGTAGGTAATGGAGGTCAGTGTTAGGAGTAGATAATGGAGGTTAGTGTTAGGAGTAAGTGGTAGCGGTTAGTGTAAGGAGTAGGTGGTGGAGATTAGTGTTAGACAAAGGGTAGGAGGATGGTTAGTGTTAGGAGTAGGTGGTAGAGGTTAGTGTAAGGCGTAGGTGGTGGAGGTTAGTGTTAGGCGTGGGTGGTGGAGGTTAGTGTTAGGCGTGGGTGGTGGAGGTTAGTGTTATGAGTAGGTGGTAGAGGTTAGTGTTAGGAGTAGGTGGGGGAGGTTAGTGTTAGGAGTAGGTGGAAGAGGTTAGTGTTAGGAGTAGGTGGGGGAGGTTAGTGTTAGGAGTAGGTGGTGGAGGGTAAGTGTTGGGAATAGGTGGGGGAGGTTAGTGTTAGGAGTAGGTGGTAGAGGTTAGTGTTAGGAGTAGGTGGTGGAGGGTTAGTGTTAGGAGTAGATGGTAGAGGTCAGTGTTAGGAATAGGTGGTGGAGGGTAAGTGTTGGGAAAAGGTGAGGGAGGTTAGTGTTAGGAGTAGGTGGTGGAGGGTTAGTGTTAGGAATAGGTGGGGGAGGTTAGTGTTAGGAGTAGGTGGTGGAGGGTTAGTGTTAGGAATAGGTGGGGGAGGTTAGTGTTAGGAGTAGGTGGTGGAGGGTTAGTGTTGGGAATAGGTGGGGAAGGTTAGTGTTAAGAGTAGGTGGTGGAGGGTTAGTGTTAGGAGTAGGTGGTGGAGGGTTAGTGTTAGGAGTAGGTGGTAGAGGTTAGTGTGAGAATTAGGTTACAATGAGGGATAGTAGAATACCGGTATAATTACCGATATTCTACTACTGGTTTCACCAGACACCCTCATTTCCAGATGCCCTTTTTTCATGTAAAATCCCTACACCAACCTCTTGGCCAGGAAAGGCTTATGATGTAAGAATGGCAGCAGGGCTAGATATCTGGAAAGGCGACAAAGGCCCAGGCCTTGGGCGGCGGCAGCCTGAGGGGGCACCTGGACATAAAAGAGAGGTAGCTGCATATGAAAGAGGAGGCTAAAAAAGTGGAGAAACATA